>NW_007248433.1:852703-888163 GCF_000164805.1 Carlito syrichta
CCTCGGCGGCCGGAGGGGCCCGATTGGTCGGCGGGGGTCGGCGAGGCAGAAAACCCGGGGTGGATTCCTGGTCGCTTTTGTTCCCGCAAATTTGCACGGAGCCTTGTTTTTCGGCGAAGGCCGGGCGCTCGGCCTTCCTGCTCCGGAGCTGAGCGCCGCGACAGGGTGGCGCGGGTGTCTTCGAGCCACGGGTGGAACGGGGCCCCAGAGTCGCGGGTTCCAGTCCCCATCTGTCGCTGCTACGCGGTGTGACCTTGGGCTAGCCGCTGGGTCTCTCCGAGCCCCGGGGCGCCTCCAGGGAAAATGCGGGTAATAATAAGCGCCCGGGGGGCTGCGGGGAGGCGGTGAGCTCACCGGGGGCCCCCTGCTCTTTGGAGCCGGCCCGCCTGCCTCGGGGATGGGCGGGCGAGGCGAGCGGTCCACGGGAGACCGGACCCCAGGCAGCCTGGAGACCCGCCCTCCTCGGCTGCCTCCTCTGGAACTCGCAGACCTGGCAGGCAGCGGAGGGGGAGGGGGTTACCGCTCTCCCCTGGTCCCTGCACCTGCCCTGGCCCGGACTGCAGGCTGGGGTCGGGGGCAGGTGCGCCCACCCACCTGCCTTGAAACCCTACACGGCGGGATCCCGGTACTTACAGATGGGGAAACTGAGGTCCAGGGTCCAGACGCTTGTTCCTCCCCACCTTTCCCCTAGAATGGCTCTGGGTGTCTGTGGATACAAGCGGGCCTGAGGGGTCCTTGGTTCAGTGACGACAGGGTCAGGTCCTAAGCACTGGGCAGTCCCAGCAAAGTGGCGCCCTCCCCACCCCTTTGGAGAGCCACAGCCTGGCTCCCAGCAGGACACAGCAGAGATTTGTTAAGGATACGGTCCAAGGTGCTGAAAAACCTCCCAACCAAACCTCAGGCCTAGGACCGGGCACGGTGGCTCTTGCCTGTCATCCCAGCACTTTGTGAGGCGGAGGTGAGAGGATTGCCTGCGCCCACGGGTTCGAGTTCAGTCTGGGCAACTCGGCAGGACCTCGTCTCTACGATAAATCAAAAAATTAGCCAGGCGTGGTGGCAAAGGCCTGTGGTTCCAGCTACCTGGAAGGCTGAAGCGGAAGAATCTCCTGAGCCCAGCAGGACAAGGCTCCTGTGGCTGTGAGCATGCTACTGCACTCCAGCTTAGGTGACACAGAGACTCCAACTCAAAAACATAAACCTCCAGCCCTGGTCTTCAAAGTTGAGCTGACATCGTGGCTCAGCTCCCCGGGGCCACCCCCATGTTCTAGGCCAGTGTTGGAAGAAGCAAGAATCTGGGTGAAAATCAGGGTGGCTCCCAGCATAGACACAGGGGCGGGGCCGGGCCCAGTTTGGTCCTCTCATCTCATATCCCGAGCACAGACTGAGATCTAGCAACACTTAAATTAATCCTTGTTCCCTTGGACCTCATTTTTCTTGTGAACTCATGGAAGTGGCTACATTCCAGAATCTATGTTCTGAGGAAGTGAAGGGACATGAACACCAAGAAAGTTTAGACTGGCACAGTGGCTCACACCTGTAATCCCAGCATTTTGGGAGGCTGAGACAGGAGAATCACTTGAGTACAGGCGTTTGAGACCAGCTGAAGCAACAGAGCAAGACCCTATCCCTAAAAAAACTTTTTTTATATGGGCCGAGGGTGGTGCACACCTGTAGTCCCAGCCATCTGAGGCCAGGAGTTCGAGGCTACAGTGAGCTGTGATTGTGCCACTGCACTCCAGCATGGGTGACAGAGCAAGACCCTGTCCCTAAAGAAAACAAGACAGTTCAATATCTTTGCTTCTTACTGATAAAGCAAGCTCCTTAGAGAAAGATCATGGGGATATCTTGGTACCTTATCAGTCTGGGAGCCTCCCCAGTCCAGATCCAGCTCTGGCTGGCTGTGGGACCTTGACCATTCACTCGACCTCTCTGAGGCTCAGTGTCCTCATCCATAAAAGAGAGTCAGGAACCCAGCCTCCCAGCTGGTAGTGGCAGTCAGAGATGTTCCTGGAAAACCCTTGCCGCTGGAATGGGGCAGCCAGAGCTGCAGAAGCCACAACATCAAGGTCCCCCAGCTGCCGCTGCCTTCTGGGTACTGCTTGTCCTGCCGCTTTGATTTGATGTCTCAGCAGGTGGAATGGTGTTTCCTAAAAACTCGTGTCCACCCAAAACCTCGGAATGTGACCTTATTTGGGAAAAAAAGGGTCTTTACGGGTGTGATAAAGGCAAAAACCAAGAAGAAACCATACTGCCTCAGGGTGGGCCCTAAGCCCAACGAGACTACCCTTGAAAGAGGCAGAAGGAACACAAGGAGACTTAGGGGAAAGGCTCTGGCTCTGAAAAGACTGGAGCAACCCAGGGGACACCTGGGCCCCCAGAAGACAGAGGAGGCAGGGAGGGATCTCCCCTGAACCGCCAGAGAGAACTCAGCTGGGCCACACCTTTACTTTGGCTTTGGCCTCCAACCCTGGGAAAGGATGAATATCTCTGGTTTCAAGCGCCCCCCCTCCAGTGGCTACTTGTTCCAGCAGCGGCCACAGCAAGTCATGGATGGCAATGTCACCTCCTTCTTTTTTTTTTTTTTTTTTTTAGTTGGAGTCTCACTCTGTCGCCCAGACTGGAGTGCAGTGGCCGCTCCCGGCCACCGCAGCCTCGACCCGCTGGGTTCCGGCGATCCTTCCGCCTCAGCCTTCCGAGTAGCCAGAATTATAGGCGCGCGCTACCACGCCCGGCTGATTTTTGATTTATTGTAGAGATGAGGTCTCGCCTGCCCAGGCGGGTCTCAAACCCGCGGGCTCAGGCAGCCCACTCACCTCAGCCTCTCAAAGGCGCGGGATTACGGGCTGAGCCACCGAGCCCGGCTGTCACCTCCTTCTGCACATCAGTGGGGCTCAACTTAATCCAGTTCGTGACTGCTATGAAGCCCCTGCCCTGGGGGACCAGGCCTTGTGAAGAATTCAAAGCCTCTGCTTTAAGTATCTGGCAGCCTCGACTCCCCACTCAGAAGCAGGCAGGCCACCTGCCCCGCTGAGGGAGGCTTCTCTCCTGGGGAGGGCATGGATGCTAGTCTGTCTCCCCGTCAGCTATCTCCGGGGCCTGACTCTGTTGCCCCGATTTTCTGCGCCTGGGGCCTACTTCTGCTCCCTGTTCCCTGCCTCGGTATAGGCACAAGGTAACCCCGCGGCAGACACATCTTGAGCTTGCCTCCACCTCTGCCTTGACATCTGCTGCCCTCTCCTCTTCCAGAGGCCAGAGCGATTGAAGGACAGGAGTCCAGACCTGGCTGGAGGACTGGAGGGGCTGTGGTTTCCCAGGAGAGGCTGGGAGAGGGATGGGGACTCCAGCGAGGTCAGAGTGTGGGCCACACCCCCTTGGGGGCAACACAGAAAACAGGGCTGCAGCAGAAGGGAGTGTGCAGACAAGAAGAGAGACCCCCACACTGAGCGGGAAAGCAAGGTCATTCGGCATTTGGGCCATGGCTGCCAGCCACAGGCCTGGGTGGGATGGTGCTCATGGCCCCGTGACCCTGCCTGGGGAGTCCCCATCCTGGCTGGGCCCATACCTCATGCTGCATCTTTGTTCACACCACGTTGGCTACCTCTGATCAGAAGGAAGTGGGACTGTCCCTTCCACAGGGCTGGAACTGAGCATAAGTAACCCGAATAGCAGTAGTAATAATATTATTTTTGAATTGGAGTCTCACTCTGTCGCCCAGGCTGGAGTGCAGTGGCATATTCGTGGCCACCCCAGCGTCAACCTGCTGGATTCCGGCAATCCTTCCGTCTCAGCCTTCCAAGTAGTCAGAACTACAGGCATGCGCTACCATGCCCGGTTAATTTTTGATTTATTGTAGAGACAAGGTCTCACCAACTTGCCCAGGCTGATCTCGAACCTGTAGACTCAGGCAATCCACTTGCCTCGGCTTCCCAAAGTGCTAGGATTACAGGCTGAGCCACCGAGCCCAGCCCGAGTAGCAGTATTTTTGAGAGAGAGAGACTTGGAGTTCACAAATTCCCCAAACAAGTGATCATTCAGGCAAGAAACAGCGTGTCTGTGGTTTCTTCTTGTCTGAATTAGTGACACTGACTCCAATGACTATAGCAGTAGCCAGGCCGAGCCGAAAATGGCCCCTGGACTCCAGGCCTCACTGTACTCCACACGGTCACTGTGCTCTTCTCACGCAGAATCTGTCCTAGAGGGGGAGGCTGGAGGACGGGCGGGGAGGAGGACAGGGAGGATGACAGAAACTGAATGCAGAGTAAGTCTCCGATGAAGACAAGGGCTCCTTGAACCATGGGGCCGAGGAGCACCTACAGGCTCTGCCAGTGAGCTTGCCGCCTGTTCCTTCCTGGGCGTCAAGCACCTGTGGGAGGGCACACCCCACATCTCTCCTTTGGCCTAAACCCTGTTTTTCTGTGATTGAGAAGGTTTAGGATCCCAGCACCCCTAAGAGGAGGCCTTTAATCACATGAGTCCCTAACTCACTGACAGCATCCTTGCTCAATGCCTTGATTTCTGATAGCCTCGTGTGGTCACCGAAACCCAGTGGGACCATTCCTGACACTGCTTTTGAAATTCTTATTTTACAGATGCGGCTGGCCAAGGCATCGGCCCAGACCGTGCAGTTGGTCCATGTTGGAACTGGATCCTGACCTAAGCCAGCTGCCCAGACTCTGCCCCTCCCGGGAAGAAATCACAAATGTGGTGTATTGTTTATTGCAAAGGTGTCTGTTGTGTGCCAGCTTTTGCAGGCCGTGACTGCTCTGCCAAAGTCCACCTAGAGTCATAAATGGGCAGCCATCCCCAAACAACGCCCAGTCCTGGTGTCTACAGCAGACCTGCTTACCAGGGTGTCTTCGGTGTTGGGGTAGGTGTGGTATTTCCCCAGCGGGAATTATCCTGGCTCTCTCTTTCTCTCTCTCCCTTTTTTTGAGTTGGGATCCCACTCTATTGCCCAGGCTGGAGTGCGATGGCACGATCATGGCTTATCACAGCCTCAACTTCCTGGACTCAGGAAATCCTTCCACTTCAGCTTCCCAAGTAGCTGGAACTACAACTGCATGCCACCATACCTGGCTAATTTTTTCTTTTCTTTTCTTTTCTTTTTTTTTTTTTTCTTTTCGTAGAGACAGGGTCTCACTATGTTGCCCAGGCTGGTCTTGAACCCTTGGGCTCAATCAATCCTCCTGCCTCAGCCTCCCAAAATGCTGAGTTTATAGGCATGAGCTTCTGCACCCGGGCTCTTATTTAAAAGGGAGAGTCCTATGCCTGACTCCATACGTCGAATCAGGCTCCCTGGGGGTGAGGCCTTGGAATCTGCATTTGTGCTGGCAACTTCGTGATCCCAACACACACCATGCTTGAAAATTGTTGGGGTATGGCATTCTTGCTTCCAGGCTTCTGGGTGCATCTGGATTGGATCTCACCAACCATGATGGCCATCAGAGTTTTCAGTACATGCTCCATGCCTGCCATTTGACAAAGAGTCTTCCTATTTACAGATAGGAAAACTGAGGCTTAACAAGGATGAGTTACACCTGAGGTCACATGAGGAATGGGCCATCGGGTTCTTGGCACTAAGTTCTGCAACCTGATTTCTGTTGCATATTTGCTCTCCGTATTCCTGTGTTTCTTTTCTTTTTTTTTTTTTTTGAGTTGGAGTCTCACTCTGTCGCCTAGGCTGAAGTGCAGTGGTATGCTCACAGCTACTGCAATCTTGACCTGCTGGGCTCAGGCAATCCTTCTGCCTCAGCCTTCCAAGTAGCTGGAATTACAGGCGTGTGCCACCACGTCTGGCTAATTTTTTAATTTATTGTAAAAATGAGGTCTCATCAAGTTTCCCAGGCTGGTCTCGAACCCCTGGGTTCAGACAGTCCTCTCTCTTCCACCTCCCATAGTGCTGGGATTAAAGGCATGAGCTACCGCACCCAGTTAAGTTATGGCTTTTAAGGGCAGCACAGAATCTCATTGTTTGGCTCCACCATGGTTTATTCCATGAATCCCCTGCTGCTGGGCATTCAGGTTGTTTCTGTGCTGAGAGAGTTTTAAAAGACAGTCCTACCAGGCACAGTGGCTCACGCATTCCAGCCTGGACAACAGAGTGAGACTCCAACTAAAAAAAAAGCCAGTCCTGCTGTCCCTGGACTTTGCACCAGGCTGAGAACTTCTCTGGCTCCTGCAGATCCTGTATAGGGTTCTGAGAACTATCGAGCTTCAGAGACATGTGGGAAAGATGGAGGATGTTTCCCAATGCCTCTGAACCAAATCCGCCTGTGTCATCAAGGCATGAGACACACCCCGACTCGAGCATGGGGACAAAAGCATCCCAAAGGCAGACAACGTATTGTTTGGGTAACAAGGTGTAACTCGAAAAGTCTACCATTTATTTATTTGAAAGGAAAATTTATTGAGAGGACAGAAAAGCTCCCACAGTGGGAGGGGACCCAAAGGGGTTACCCGAAAAGTTTACCTTTTAAACAAACATACTGGGGCTCACCCAGCCCCAAAACTCCCCCCACTTCATTGTAATAACTGGAAAAGACATCTGTGAATTCTTCTTTTAAAATCATCTAAGCTGGGCACAGTGACTCACACCTGTTATCCCAGCACTTTGGGAGGCAGAAGCGAGAGGATTGCATGAGTCCACAGGTTCGAGACCAGCCTGAGCAACATAGCAAAAGACTTCGTCTCTACAATAAATCAAAAAATTAGCCAGGCATGGTGGTGCATGCCTGTAGTTCCAGCTACTTGGAAGGCTGAGGTATAAGGATAGCCTGAGTCCAGCAGGTTGAGACTGTAGTAGCTGTGAGCATGCCACTGCTGGGGCAACAGAGTGAGACTCCAATTCTAAACAAACAAACAAACAAACAAATACATAATAAATCCATCTCAGAACCTGGTATAAATAATTTATGCACACTGTCATCTAGAAAGTCTTCATGCTTCAGGGCGAATTGCTATCTGGATATAGCCAGTGCTGTTCCACCGAATAAAGTGCAAACAGCAGACTCTACTGTGTCTAGTTTGTGCAGAAACAGATTTATTAACTTATAACAGAATTTCAGAGTTCCTGGCAGTGTCAGAAAACCAGGTGGGGATGCCTTTTTATATCTTTCTCTAGAAGATGACTGTTCATGGTTTTTGCCCATTTTCCTGTCAGGTGTTTGTTTCTCTCAATTTTTAGAACTTCTTCTTTATATACTAGGAATTTTAGCCCTTTATCTGTGATGTGTGTTGAAATTATTATCTGTTTGTCAATTGCCTTTTGATGTTGTTCGTGTTTGTTTTTTTTACTATGAAAACTTTTTTTATTTTTATGTTGTTAAACTTACTGATCTAGTCTTTTATTGCATCTGGATCTTGAGTCGTGGTTAGAAAACCTTACTCTACACCTGAGTTGTAAAGAAATTAACCCATGTTTTCTTCTACTCTTTATATGGGTTCTGTTTTATTTTAGAGTCCTGATCCATTTGAAGTTTACTCTTATAATATATAGTGTGAAGTATTTGCTTTTGAAATCCATTTTAATTAAATGTATTAATTAAACCAGATGCAAGAATGCTTAGCACATGTGTAGCAGGTGCCCGGGAATGAGTGGCAATCATGCTTTGTAGAGAGCCTGTATCCTGGTGTTTTGAGGTAGGCTCAGTCATGGGGACCACATAAACACAGCCAGTGCTGGGGGAGAACTGACCCATGGCAACTGGATGTTGAATAAGCTCCTGATGCCAAATGAGCACCCTTGCCTCTGTGTGTGTGTGTGGGGGGGTATATGGTAGGTATATGTGTGTAATATTCATAAGTGGTGTGCAATATGTGGTATGCGTATGCATGTGTGTATGTATATGTGGGTAGCCGTGTATGTGATCTGTATATATGTGGTATTATGTGGTATGTGGAGTGTATGTGCATGTGACTATGTCTGTGTATGTGTGTGGCATGTGGTATATGTGTATATATGTGTGGCATGTGGTGTATGGTAGGTACGTGTGTGTGTGTTCATAACACAGACACTCCCACCTGACATGGCTCAAACAGTGCCTGCCTCAGAGAGCAGTCATGACAATAACCCATCACGGTGTCCACCTCATGCTGAGTGACCGTGTGTGACCTTCACGGTATCCACTTTGTGTCACGTGGCCATGTGTGATCGTCATAGTGCCCACCTCGTGTCAAGTGACCACGTGTGACCATCATGATGTCCACCTTGTGTTGAGTGGTTCTATGTGACTGTCATGGTGTCCACCTCGTGTTGAGTGGCCATGTGTAATGATCATGGTGTCTATGTTGTGTTGAGTGACTGTGTGTGACCATCACAGTGCCCACCTTGTGTCGAGTGGCCATGTGTGACCGTCAGTGTCCACTTCGTGTCAAGTGGCTGTGTGTGACTGTCAGTGTCCACCTCGTGTCGAGTGGCTATGTGTGACTGTAATGGTGGCTACCTTGTGTCGAGTGGCTGTATGTAATGGTCACAGTGTCTGTGTTGTGTTGAGTGGTCATGTGTGACTGTCATGGTGTCCACCTCGTGTCGAGTGGCCGTGTGTAACAGTCACAGTGTCTATGTCATGTCGAGTGATCATGTGTAACCGTCACAGTGACCACCTCATATTGAATGGGTCAAATTCTTCCTCAGTGCTCCCAGCACGGGTGAAGATAGAGTCATATGTTATCATCATGTTCAGATGAAATAACCAGGGCCCAAAGTGGCCAAATCACCTGTGAAGGCCACAAGGCCAGCCTGGGGCTAGGACTCAGGCTGGTCCTCTTCTGTGCCTCTCACCAAGCCTGGCCGGGACCAGGGTTTTGGCACTGAGAGCAGGAAGAACAGAAACGCCAGGGACAAAGCAGTTTCATGCCTCATTTAACCCTCATGACATGCTTTGAAATCAATAGATCCTTATCCTCACCTGGCAGGGAAGGATGCCAGGCCTGGGGGTGCCGCAGAGACTGGCCGGGCTAAGACTGGATCGAGGCAGGCCTCCAGTCCAGCCCCACGGCTCTGTCCCCTCCAGGGCAGCTGCAGACCAAGACTGGGTCACAACAAATCTGAAGAGAGGAGGATCGCTGGGATGGGTCTCGTCACATAAAGCAGGTGAGACCCTCGGGAAACCAGGGCCTCACACCCCCATCTCACTCGGTCCTTGTGACAGTCTTGTAAGTAGGACATTCTTCTCTTACAGATAAGGAAACCAAGGCTCAGAGAAGCCACTTGCTCAGTGTAGACAGCCAGAATGGACAGATTCAGTTCTGCTTGACTAGACATGCTCCTTAAGTAGCGAGTAAGAGCATGTCTTCTCCACAGGGTCACCTGCAAATAAATGAGAAAGTAACATACTGCATTTCAATGCAAGTTTCACCAATCATTCATTCAACAAATATATGTAGCCCCCAAATATATGGACTCCAAAACATGAACCCCCCCCAAAACCAGAATTATCTTTTGGAGGGCGGGTCCCTCATAGCACAGGCTTCCCCCGCTAGGTGAATGTTCTAGGAACCCATCAGCGTCAGTGGATCAGCCGGTATTGTTGTGAGAGGCTGCGTTTGGTTTCAGTGAAATTTTGTGGAGATTCTTTCAACGCATCTGTCCATTTCATGATGGGTGATTTCATGATGAGTGTTCAGCAGTTTTTGGCCAAAAACGCATGACCCCCATACTCTGCCCTCCCTATTCACCCCATATCACTCCAAATGACTTTTTTTTGTTTCCTTGGATGAAAAAAGTCCTCGAGGGGAAATGTTTTGCCAATGTGGAAGACGTGAAACAAAAAATGGTAGAAGCAGCTAACAGGCATCAAAATGGACGAGTTCAAAAACTGTTTTGAGCAGTGGGAAAAGCATCTCAATAGGCATATTGCATCCAACCAGGAGCACTTTGAAGGAGACTAAAGTTTATACATATGAGAGTAAATACACAATTTTTTTTTTTTTGAATTGGAGTCTCACTCTATCGCCCAGACTGGAGTGCAGTGGCCGCTCCCAGCCACTGCAGCCTCGACCTGCTGGGCTCCGGCTATCCCTCCGCCTCAGCCTTCCGAGTAGCCAGAATTACAGGCGCACTACCACGCCCGGCTGATTTTTTTTATTTATTGTAGAGATGAGGTCTCACTGCCCAGGCGGGTCTCGAACCTGCGGGCTCAGGCAATCCACTCACCTCAGCCTCCCAAAGGCGTGGGATTACAGGCTGAGCCACCGAGCCCGGCAATACATAATTTTTCATGAATAAATGCTGGGGTTTTTTGTCCCCTTCATATATGAGTTACTGTGAGCGAACAGACCCAGCCCCTGGCCTCTGAGAGCTGCTGTCAGCAGGTCACCCAGTCAAGTCCTATTTAATGACAGAGCTTGGATTAGTCACCCCTAATACACCCTGGGGCTTCTGACCAAGGAGAGGGCTTTGTTCCTGTATTTTGACCACAGCAGCTCTGATAAGTATATATGTGTGTGCCGTGTACATATTCATGTATGTTAATATTGGCCAGGTGCAATGGCCCACGCCTATAATCCCAGCACTTTGAGAGGCCGAGGTGAGAGGATTGCCTGAGCCCACGGGTTCGCGACCAGCCTGGGCAACTTGGTGAGACCTCATCTCTACAGTAAATCAAAAAATTAGCCAGGCGTGATGGCGCGTGCCTGTAATTCCAGCTACTTGAAAGGCTGAGGTGGAAGGATTGCCTGAGCCCAGCAGGTTGAGGCTGCAGTGGCTGTGAGTGTGCCGCTGCACTCCAACCTGGGTGACAAACCTATCTATAGGCTGACTTCCACTTAAGACTTTGTTTGAGGATGGTTTTTGGCTGACATTTTCAACCCACAAGTCCACATGTCACACAGACACTCTGCACAATGTGAATCATGACGCTCCTTGTTTCCTCTCACTTGGGGATGGCCTAGACACCAGCCCGAAGCCATTGGAACCGCCACCAGCTGTAGGACACGGTAAAGCCATGACAGTGTGTTCCCCGGAGGCCAACCATGCTAAGACACACCTGCGGCTTGATTAAATTCTTAGTTCCTTGCGAGTAGGGGCCAGGTCTGATAGGTTTTGTCACTCAGGATGTCCAGCTCTAAATGACTGCCATGTGTACAGTAGTTGCTCATTAAATGTTTACCGATGGTCATTCTGACTTCCTGCATAAGCTTTTGCAACGCTCCTCTCAAAAGTGGTATTTCCTCCTGTACAGATTATGGTGATATGCTCAGTTCGCCAAACAGCAGGACAGCTCATTGGTCATTTGTGATTTGTTGTGTGGAGCTGTGGCTTTCCCCAAATGTTTGCAAAGTGGAATTTTCCTGGAATACTGTTAATATTTTCTTCTAACGTGGCACTGATCCCAGGATGGGATAGAAGAGCCAGAAGAGAATCCTGTGGTCATCTGGGTCAACTCCTTAAGTAGTGAGTGAAGAGCACAGAGTTTGAGGAGGTAGAGGGACCGCTGGGGTCCCCGGCTGGTCCACGTCCCAGCCTGTATCTGGTTACTGGTACAGTAAGGGACTTGATTCGCATCTCCAGGTTTTGATCCATCGTGTGTTTGGCCAAGCTTTGCCGTGTCACAGGCGTGAGAACGTTTTGGAGCACACAGTCTCTTGGCTCTCTGTCCACACTTTTGTCATTAGACAGGACTTAACCCTGGAAACCTGCTAACTGGACACTCTTGGGGGCAGGGAGTGGGTCTGTTGACCTGCAGGGACTAGGATATGTATTTGTTGAAGGAATGAGGGGTGAAATTTGAATTGAAAGGTGGCATCTTACTTTCTCATTTCTTCCAATGGTCCATTGTGTGGATACTGTAGCATCTCATATGCTACTTCTGGTTTGGTTTTGGTTTTTTTTTTTTGAATTGGAGTCTCACTCTGTCGCCCAGACTGGAGTGCAGTGGCCGCTCCCAGCCACCGCAAACTCAGGCCATCCACGCACCTCAGCCTCCCAAGGCACGGGATGACAGACCGAGCCACCGAGCCTGGCTTGTTTTTGTTTTTGTGAGTCGGGGTCTCACTCTACCACCCAGGCTGGGGGAGAGTGGCACAATCATGGCTCAAGGCAGCTTCAACCTTCTGGGCTCAGGCGATCCCCCCACCTCAACCTCCCGAGTAGCTGGGACTACAGGCGCCGCCATGTCTGACTACTTTTTTTGATTTTTTGGAGAGAAAAGGTCTTGCTATGTTGCCCAGGCTGGTCTCGAACTTCAGGGTTCAAGTGCTCCTCCCACCTCTGCTTCCCAAAGTGCTGAAATACAGGCATGAACCACCAGGCCCAGCTGCTTCAGGGTTTTAATGAAAAATTAATAGTGGCCTAAACTTATGGAGACTTTATTTTCCTCAATGACAAGAAGACTTTTTTTTTTTTCCCTCAATGGCAGGAAGTCCAGGTACAGTAGCCATGATTCTTTTGGCCTTTCCTTATGGTAGCAAAATGACTACCAGAGCTCCAAAAATCACATCCTGCATTCAGTGTGGTGGGGAGGTGGTGGAAGGGAGAAAGGGATAGAACCAGTCAATGAGGAAAAGCAAGTGCTTCTCTCTCTCTCTTTCTCTTTTTTTTTAAATTGAGTCTCCCTCTGTCGCCCAGATTGGAGTTCAGTGGCAGGCTCACGGGCACTGTAGCCCCAACCTGCGGGGCTCAGGGGATCCTTCTGCCTCAGCCTTCCAAATAGCTGGAATCACAGGTGTGCACCACCACGCCTAGTTAATTTTTTCAATTTATTGTAGAGGTGAGGTCTCGCCAAGTTGCCCAGGTTGGTCTCTAACCCCTGGCCTCAAGCAATCCTCCTACCTCGGCCTCCCAAAGTGCTGGGATGATAGGCGTGAGCCACTGTGACTGGCTTAGCAAGTGCTTCTCTTTTGTTTTTTTCCTGAGAAGACTTCTCTGGGTTTTTGCTTAACTCTTCCTTGCCAACATTGCATCAGTGGCCACCTGTAGCTGCAGGAGGTGGGGAAAGAGAGGCAGGAGCAGACCAAAGGCTGTCACTGGGCCTGCTATGTTGGACCTTGTCCTCGCCCCGAGAGAACATGCCTGCTCTAGCCCGCTGATCCCACAAGGAGGGTGAGAGACAGGTGGAGCAGAGTGGGACAGCTGAGCCCAGTCCAGATCAGCTGACCTCAGTGGACCCCAAGATGGGTAAGTCCAGAGCTGCCCGGCTCAACCCACTTCGGATCAGTTGACCTCAGTGAACCCCAAGATGAGAAAACCTGGAGCTGCCCAAGTGAGCCCAGCCCGGATCAGCCAACCCCAGTGGACCCCAAGATAGGTAAGGCCAGAGCTACCCAGTTGAGTGCAGCTGGGATCAGCTGATCTCAGTGGATCCCAAGATGGGTAAGCCTGGAGCTGCCCAGGTGAGCCCAACCCAGATCAGCTGACCTCAGCCTACCTACCTACAAATGTGTGAACGTAGCAATTGTGGTTTTGTGGTTTCTTGTCCAGTATTTGTATATCCATGGTTAATGGATACAGTAGTTAATGGATTAACGTAGGCCGTAAGTTGTTAATAGATACCTCACTGTTTACCATGGGGCCAGAGCAAGTATCTGTAACGCAGATGCTGAGGCATAACTAAGAGGTCCGCAATGCTGTGTCCCTTGCAGGGCTCATGTCACAGCTGGTGGGTGTGACGTGTACCCACTCAGGATGCCCCAGAATCGTATTGGTTTGCTATGCTTGTTGTTGTTTTTAGAGATGGCCTTTCACTCTCACCCAGGCTGGAGTGCAGTGGTGTGATCATAGCTCACTGCAGCCTTAACCTCCTGGGATCCAGTGATCCTCCTGCCTCAACCTCCTAAGTAGCTGGGACTACAGGGACATGCCACCATACCTGGCTAATTTTTGGATTTTTTTGTAAAGATGGAGTCTCGCTATATTGCCCAGGCTAGTCTTGAACTCCTGGCCTCAAGTGATCCTCCTGCCTCAGCCTCCCAAAGTGCTGGGATTACAGGCGTGAGCCACCATGTCCGGCCTATGCTTGTTTCTTATATCATCACTGCACATAATAGAAACTACTGTGTGCCAGGCATTATGGAAGATTCTTTATACATGTAATCCTCAACACAGCCTTGCATTGGGGGGGGATGCTTTGATTCAGAAAATACAACTCAAAGGGGCTTAAACAGCGAGGACATTCATTGTCAGGAAATCCTGAAGTATAAGGCTCCAGAACTGGTTAATTCATTGACTTAAGGACACCATTGAGGACCCACGCTCTTTCTGTCTATACATTCTGTCCTGCTCAGTGTATCAACCTTGACCTCGGGCTAGCTATCCTCGTGCACCCAAGTGATTGCAGCTGTTTCAGGCATCACAGCCAGAATCCAGCAGCAGAAGAGACTCTCTTTGTGTATTAACTTTAAGGGTAACCCCCCGCCCAGAACCTTTCCCCGAAGCCCCACTGCAGACTCCCCTCTGTCTCATTGACCAGATTGTCTCACATATCCCCAGTCAACTTAGCTTTGGACAAGAGGAACAGAGTTATCACGACCACCTTGACCCATCAGGACACACCTTCTCGAACGTGGCTGTGCAGAGAGTGTGGGGGCCAGAACAAAACAGGGGTTCTGTCTGTGAATGAGGTCACTGTGTTCAGGGAGGTGATATGATTTGGACGAGTTCACACCCACCAAGGTTCAGGGCCAGTTCTCCCACTCGACTGCTGGCCCCAAGTCTCTTTCACTAGACCACCTTGCTGCTTGCACGGGCTGGTTGGGCAGGGCTGATGTCACCCCAGGGCTGTCATCGCCCTGTCAGTCTCCTATGGTCACTTTTGGTCACGGGTGCTCAGCAATCGCACATCTTACAGCTGGGCAGACACGCTCTAGGCCGCAGATAACTGTGGGCTCGGTCCACCGCTGCAGTCCGAGGTTCACCTGCCAGGTTCATCCTGCCAGATCGGTGATGAAGGCTGCAGCTACCAGAACGCTTTCTTCCTTCCTGTTCACCCTGCAGGCATTTCCCAAGGATGAACAGTGGGGCTGGGAGGAGGGAAGGAAGTTATTGAGTCTGTGTCCCTCAATTGCGTCTCTGGGGAAGTGTGACCAGAGAGGCTGGAGAGATCGTCTCTCCATGGCTTCCCCCTGTCCAGCCCACAGGTAGCCCTGGCCAGAGATAGCTACGGATTAGGGGCAATGGCGTCAGCATCCTCGTCCTCATCATCCTTCCACTTGGCACTTGCACTGTGATGATCCCTGGCATGAAAACAGCCTCCATCCTGCCTCTGTCCCGAGAGGATTGTTCTGGAACACTCACTGCATCCTTGAACTCCTGGGCTCAGGTGACCCTCCTGCCTCGGCCTCCAGAGTAGCTGGAACCACAGACACATGCCACCACACCCGACTAACTTTTTAAACCTGGCTTTCTATGTTTCCTACCTGTGTAGGCTTGAGTTTGCCTTCTTCTTTCTCCCGGTGCCTCAGTTTTCTTATCCATGTGATAGGGCACTGCCTTAAAGCATTGCTGTGGTTCAGGACCCTCGAATGCTGAGTATCTGACCCATAGAAGGCGCACAAGAGTGGTCGATACTAATATCATTATTGCTGGACTTGGGCCAATAAGATTGGAATGAAGTCAAGGCTCCTGAGTCAAACTTGAGTTCTGCAAACCACAGTCCCAAATTTATTTATTTATTTATTTCTCTCTTTCTCTCTTTCTTCTTTTGAGTTGAGGTCTCACTCTGTCACCCAAGCTGGAGTGCAGTGGCATGCTCATGGCCACAACAGCCTCCACCTCCTGGACTCAGGCCATCCTTCCACCTTTGCTTACCAAGTAGCTGGGATTATAGGCGTGCACCACCATGCCCAGATAATTTTTTGATGTGTTGGTAGAGATGAGGTCTCACCAAGTTGCCCAGGCGGGTCCCGAACCCCTGGTCTCAGGCAATCCTCTCACCTCAGTCTTCCAAAGTGCTGGCATGACAGGCGTGAGCCACCATGCCCAGCTCACCGTCCCAACTTCTTCCAGCACTTGGAGTATGACCTGCGTTGCATTCGGAAGAAGCGAGTTGGATCTCCCAGGAGTTGCCTGGCACCTTGGCACACCCTGAAGCAGGAGCTCACATTTCCCATGAGGGCGGGCTTCAGAGTCTTGTGAGCATCCGTGTGGTAGCTCTTAGAACAGAGCAACATAAGGCCAAGCGTGATGGCTCATGCCCGTTGCCCTAGTACATTGGAAGACTGAGGCGGGAGGATTGAATGAGCCTGGGGTTCAAGACCAGCCTGGGCAACCTGGCAAGATCTCATCACTACAAAATAAAAATTTTTTTAATTAGCCAGGCATGGTGCTGCACGCCTGTCATTCCAGCTACTTGGAAGGGTGAGGAGGAAGGATTGCCTGAGGCCAGCAGGTCGAGGCTGTGGTGGCCATGATTGTGCTACTGCACTCCAACCTGGGCCACAGAGTGAGAATCCGACTCAAATAAAATAAAAATAAAAATAAGGCAGCATATATTTGTTAAGTATTGACTTTGTGAAATGAATTTGCCAGTATAGTCTTTATCTCATCTAGTCCTAACTAAATAAGACACGTGCCTTACAAAGATTCTAGTCAATGCTCGCAAGTCAAGCAGAGAGAAGGATGAGAAAATGGCAGAACCAATGGTCTTCTTCCTGGCCCAAGCTGCTAATCAGACACATTCTAGATAACAACAAAGATAGCCCCAATCAGACCTGCAAAGAGCACGGCCACACAAACCTCAAATGTTCAAATGGTCAAGAGTCTATCTGAGGCCAGGGGCAGTGGTTCATGCCTATAACCCCAGCACTTTGGGAGGCTGAGGCAGGAGGATCACTTGAGGCCAGGAGTTCAAGACCAGCCTGCGCAACATAGCGAGACTTCATTTGTGTGAGTGTATATATATATATAAAAGTCTGCCAGGTGCAGTGACTGGTGCCTGTCATCCCAGCACTTTGGGAGGCAGAGGCAAGAAGATTGCCTGAGCCTAGGGGTTTGAGACCAGCCTGGGCAACTTGGCAAGATCTTGTCTTTACAGTAAGTCAAAAAATTAGCTGGATGTGGTGGTGCACGCTTGTGATTCCAGTTACTTGGAAGACTGACATGGAAGGATTGCCTGAGCCCAGCTGGTCAAGGCTGTGGTGGCTGTGAACATGCCACTGCACTCCAGCCTGGATGACAGAGTGAGACTCCCAATTAAAAAAAGAAGTCTATTTGAAATATGGATTCGAAAATCTATTATTGTTAACAATAATCCTCACCCCCAAATGCATATTTTGACTTGAGAATTTATGGAAACCATCACAGTTAGCAAGACAATAAAAATAATATTGTTTGTTTAATCTTTTACTCAATGTTTTGGAATTTCTATTTTGTAGGGGTTTTATGATTTACATAAAATATGAGTACAGCAATGCATATGTATAATTCATAAATTTTTAAATGCACATATATTGTGGAACACGCTGGCAAGTTTCTGCTTGATAGGATCTATGATCAAAACACTTTGGAGACTGCTGCCCTGAAGAATTCATGTCTACTAGCTGTCCAAAAAACACAACCTTTGGCAGGCACAGTGGCTCACACCTGTAACCCAGTACTTTGGAAGGCCGAGGTAGGAGAATTGCTTGAGCCTAGGAGTTCCAGACCAGCCTGGGTAACATAGGGAGACCTCATCTCTACACAATAAAATAAAATAAAATAAGCAAATTAGCTGGGTGTGGTGGCACATGACTGTAGTCCCAGCTAGTTGGGAGGCTGAAACGGGAGAATCGCCTGAGCCCAGGTGGTCGAGGCTGAGGTGAGCCGTGATCATTCCTCTGTCCTCCAGCCTGGGCGACAGAGTGAGACTCTGACTAAACATACACACATACACACACACACACACACACACACACACACACACACACACACACACCATCCAAGTCAAACAACTATATAATTGAGAAAGTGTGTAAAGAGGATAGCCACGAACAATAGTGAAGCTTTAAACATTTTTTATTGGCAGAGACAACCTGTTGTATAGAGAAGGTGTTCATTTGGTAGAGTTGTATGTATGTATTTTTAAATTGTGTATATATATATATTTTGAGTCAGTTAAAATTATATCTATTGTGTATACATATATACACAATAATATATACAACTAAAATTAGATATTAATAATTATATTTATTCATAATATATACAACAATAATATATATCAATAGTATATGATTAAAATTTATATAAATAATACATACAACTAAAATTATGTGTCGTATATATATAATTTTAATTATGTATATATATATATATATATATTTTGTGTATATATATATTTTTTGAGTCTCTGTTGCCCAGGCTGGTGTACAGTAGCACAGTCATGGCCACCACAGCCTCAACCTGCTGGGCTCAGGTGATTCTTCTGCCTCAGCCTTCCAAGTAGCTGGAACCTCAGGCGTGTGCCACCACACCTGGCTAATTTTTTGATTTATTGTAGAGACAAGGTCTTGCCAAGTTGCCTGGGCTGGTCTTGAACCCCTGGGCTTAGGCAATCCTCTCACCTCCACCCTCCCAAAGTGCTGGGATTACAGGTGCGAGCCACCGCACCCGGTGGCAATGGGATTCTTAATGAAGGGTGTCAAGAAGAGGTTGACCTTCCTGAATTTGCATATAACATTTTACATGTAAGTGCGTGAAACCACTATTTTCTTTTTTTAATCAGGGAGTCTGTAACTTCTATCAGATTCCTAAAGGAGTCTGAGACCTAAGAGAGTTGAAAAAAGCGTTGAGGCCAGGCATGGTGGCTCACGCCTGTAACCCCAGCACTTTGGGAGGCCAAGGGGACAGGAGGATCACTTAATCCCAGGAGTATGAGCCTGGGCGACACAGTGAGACTCCACCACTACCAAAAAAAAAAAATTACCAGATGTGGTGTCAAACACCTATAGTCCCAGGTACTTGGGAGGCTGATATGGGAGGGTTACTTGAGTCCAGGAGGTCAAGGCTGCAGTGAGCTGGGATCACACCACTACATTCCAGCCTGAGACCTTGACTCAAAAAAAAAAAAAGAAAAGAAATTAGAAAAGTATAACTCTGAGCTCAGGCTGGGTTCTAGCTGTGGGATCCTCACTTCACCTCTCTGAGTCTCAACTGTCCTCATCTATCCAATGGGGACAGTCTCACCAACACGCTGAGCTCGGGGACCGACTGCAGTGCCCAGCCCCAACCACCCCTGGAGAGAGGCTCACTCCATCCTTCCCCCAGGACGGCGCAGCCTCTCTGGGTTCCTGGCTCCCGGTCTCCCCAGCAGCCGCTTTTTGTTTATTTGGAAGGGTTTCTTGGGGTCTCCTAGAGAAAGATTCTCAGCTGAGTTCCAGAAAGCAAGCACACGTTCCATCTTGGAGGACTCCCAGCTGTCCCGGGGCTGGCCAACTCAGAAGAAATGATGTTAGGAATGTTTATCTCTGAGGAAGCTGAAGAGCTCCTTTCAGCAAAACAAGAATTAACCACAAGACAGGGCGCAGGGCCTCGACAAAGCCTCCTAGCAGGCGCGATGGAAACACCCCTTTCCTTTGTCCTGCCTCGGCAAGCAAGGCCTCCAGGAGAGTCAGAGCTACTAAGCGGTGCTGGCACACAGGGACTCCTTCCTGGTTCTCTCGCCCGGAGTGGTCGTTTCATGTTAAGAACACAGTGGCTTTTCAAGACCTGAGACTGGGAGCCGTCGACTCTACCTCCGAGGCTTTCTTTGGTGGCCCAGCGAGCCACCCTGTCTGGGGTCAGTTTCTCAGCATCCTTTCCCGGCTGGCAGAGAGGGAACACTTTTCTTGGATGCCCTCTGATGACTTCGACTTAAATTCTTCTATGGTCGGAAAGAAGCAGCCCTCTTGATGAGGTTTGTATCTGTAAAAGTGTGTTCAGGGCCTCTGATGTGGAGTCAGAGCGACTAGGGTTTGAGTCCCGGCTCTACTGCTTGGCAGCTGTGTGACCTTAGGAAAACCTGTCTCAGCACACTGTTCTAGTCTGCAGAACAGCAATGCCCGCTGTTCCTACCCCAATGGGCTGTTGTGAGACTGAAGGGGATAACTGTTAGAAAGCATTCAGAACAGGTTAGGTGCTGACGGGCAGAAAGGAGACAATAAGTGGTAGCTGCTGTTATGTTAGTTGGTCTGATTATAAAAATCAGAAAATCAGAAACAGAACAGTGCACAAAAGCAGTTGGACACGGTAGCTTCACACCTGTAATCCCAGCACTTTGGGAGGGTGAGGTGGGAAGATTGCTTGAGGCCAGGAGTTCGAGACCAACCTGGGCAATGTAGTGAAACCCGTCTTCATAACAATAGAAAAAATTAGCTGAGCATGGTGGCATGTACCTGTAGCACCAGCTACTTGGGAGGCTGAGGCAGGAGGATCGCTTGAGCCCAGCGGGTGGAGGCTACAGTGACCTACAATTGCACCACTGCACAGAAAGAGACATTGTCTCTGAAACACACACACACACACACACACACACACACACACACACACACACACACACAAGGAAGAAGAAAACCAGACTCTCTCCTAACCCATGACCTGAGACCCAACCGTGACATTCTTCCCGGCCTCTTTACCTGTGGACGTGTGTGTGTATGTTTCCTAGGACCTATTCATTGTCAAATGGATGTAGTTTACATGTGTGTGTACATGTTCGGTTTTCTTAGTACCAGGCAAGATATTTCTTAACCTACTTCTTTTAAACTTAAAAATACATTGAGAACATTTTCTCCAAATCATTACATGTTACCATGTTGCATATTTTTTCACATTTTAATGTTTCTGAAGTAAGGATGTGTCTTAGAATCAATGTCAAAAGAAACGTGCCAGCTATTTCTTCTTTCTTATTTTTTTTCCCTAAAATGGGGGTGATGAGATGGGTGATCTGAGTCACAAGTGATGGCGTCTCAGAGTCCAGGAGAGTCGGCTTCCCAGAAGATGCTTTCTGACGACAGTACAGGAACCTTCAGGGCCGGTGGCATGATGAACTCACCGACCTTGATTTTGGGACATTTCGGCTCCTTTTAGTTTTTTGTTATTGTCTACAATACCGCACAAGAAAAAGACTGGCCACAGATGCAGTCTGATGGGCTGCTGGACCCCGAGGGACAGAGGCTAGGTGGGTAGGTGGAGGAACCGGAGGCTTTCTGTCAAGGTCACAGTTAGCCTGCTGTGACCCTGTGGGGATGAGGATGAGGACTGGTCTCCCACTCCTCCCTCCCTCCCATCTCATGTCAATGGGAATCCAGAGGGTGGGAAAGGGAAAGATGTGGTTCTGTGTCCACCCCTCGGGTGAGCAGCGTGGAGCCTGGCACCCCAGCCCCGTGGCACTGAGACATCGGCTTCAGATGGGGTAACTTACAAGGCGGGCTTCCCCTTCCCCAAGGAGCAGAAGGGACCACAGTGGCCCTCCTTGTCAGCGCCAGGGACAGATTGCTCGGATGTCTTATACTCCCAGGCACAAGGGGGAGGCTGTCTCCTTTTCTGGAGTTCCGTCTCATGCCTACGTTTTGGGTAGGATGCTATTTTTAAGCGACTGGCACTGTGGCTCTGCGTGCCTGCGGGGAGGAGCAGAGACAAAGCACATGGCGGGCTGAGCAGGGTTGGGGGGCCGAGAGGGGGCCGCGACCAGCGGCTCTGTCAGTGAGGCTGAGGGTTGGCTGGCTGTCACACCCACTGCCGACATTAATCACATCCTGCCTGACGCTCCTCGGTGGCTCTGACACATGTGGCCGCACCCCACTTCTGGAAAGCTCTCCGCCCAGACTCCACAGAGCTCTTCTCAGTGACACCTCCGCGCCAGATCCGCGCCCCTGACATGGTTCCTGCTGCCTGCCTCGGCTAGGGCAGGCTCTGGGCCGCTGTGGCAAGTACGCAAGCCGCCTTCTCTGGCAGGCCCTTGAGGGCCACGCATGCTGTCCCCTCCGGAGTGCTGGCAGTTATGGGGTGGTGGGGGTGGACAGGGCTCAGTCACTCATCCGTCCAGGGTTTGGGGGGTGCAAACAACAGAGACTGACTCTTGCTGGCCATGTCGGGCCAAAGGCAGGGTTTGCTGAAGGGTCAGAGCTGGCTGGCGGAACGGAAAGCCCAGAGTGCAGGAGGCAGGAGGGTTGGGGCACTTGGGACCTAGAAAGTAGGAGCCAGTGAGTTGTCTTGGGTGGAGACTGGGCCAGGCTCCATTTTGCAGAGGGAAGGAGATTTGCCAGGGCCACTTGGCAAGTTGGAGGCATGGCCGACCTCTGAACTCAGACCTCTGATGCAGAGGCCGTGCTCTGGCCTGTCCAAGGCCTCCTGTCCTCCCCGTACGGGGACGGGGCCCTCACAGCAGGCGCACCCGAAGTGGCTCCCTCCCTGCTGAATTCTGACCCCTCAGGCCACATGTTGCTTATTTTGGATGACACAGGGCAGCTTGCACCGAGCAGCGGGAGGGGGGCCTGGGCAGGACTGGGGAGTATGACTCATTTCTGTCAACCCAGCCAAGCGCCCAGCGCAGAGGCTGGCAGGCAGGAGACGACTGCGCCACCCACCCGCAGCCCAAGCCCTGGCTAGGAACGATCAGGCCTGGGTGCACACAGAGGACCCCGATGAAGGGCCCTAGCAGGACGCCAGACCCCGCCCCTCCCACCACCAGCAGGCACACCTGGTCCCTGTCCACGTCCACACTCTCGTTCACGCCCATGTCCACGCCCACGCCGGGCCCCTCCCTGCCTTGCTGCGCCACCCTGATCAGCCAACCCCTCCCTCACTGCACGCAGAGTGGCTGGCGTGCCCCACCGGGAAGTCCTCTCCCCGCATTCCTCCCGGCCCCCCAAGCTTAGCATGAAAGAATCCAGGCTCTGCAGTCACAAGGCCACATCCTAGAGTTCCACTTTCCCGGTTGTGGATCACTCCTCTCTGCCTTAGTTTCCTCCTTTGTAGCCTGGGAATGAGACCTTCCTCTCAGGGTTGCTTTGAGGCTCAGGGACCAGGTGTGCAAATGCCCATGCTTGGCCCCTCCTAGGGGGTGACAGCTGTCCTCCAAGAGCCAACGTCCCCCAGGACCCAGTCTGGAGGAACATTCCAGGCCCTGAGTGCCACCCTCCCACACGCCACCACTGTGACCCCGGCCATCTTCACAGCATATCCCAGATGCTGTAAAAGAGAGGCTGTATTGCCCTCGAGGCAGGAAGGGACCGTTTTGGCTACTTAAAACCAAACCAAGCCCTGCACAGCGGCTCACGCCTAAAATCCCAGCACTATGGGAAACCAAGGCCAGAGGATTGCCTGAGCCCAGAGTTGCCTGGGCAACATAGTGGGACCTCGTCTCTACAAAAAAATTTAAAAATCAGCTGGGTGTGGTGGCACAAGCCTGTAGTCCCAGCTACTTGGGAGGCTGAGGTGGGAGGATTGCCTGAACCCAGTAGGTAGAGGCTGCGGTGGCCATGATTGTGCCACTGCACTCCAGTCTGGGTGACAGAGTAAGACTTCAAATTAAAACAAAACAAAAACAACAAAAACCCAACAAGAAATTTGCTGTCCTCAATCCTTCCCTCTGAAGGGAGCAGCATGTTTCATGTTGGGGATGCTGTCTGGGAACTCCTGCTGGCCAGGAACAGAGGGAACCCGCCGTTTTTAGGCAACGGCTGGCGCTTTGTGCCACTGAGTGTCCCGTGGTATCCTGTCCTGGCTCAGTCTAGTGCCTTGGTGAGCTCATGGTCTGCATGTTGTTTGGGACTTTATTGACTATCAGTGACAGAAATTCAACCCAAGTCACTAAAGCAAAGAGAATAGTAATGATGCACTTAATTGCAAAAAACCAAAATCTATAGGCGAGTCTGGTTTCAGGTACAACAGGATCCAGGAGCTCAAGTGATAATGTCTCTCTCTGCTCTGCTTTCCTCTGTGTGTTGGCGCCACTTTGTAGACACCCTCATGGAAGGCTGGTAGCAGCTCTAGGCTCTGTGGCAGGTTGTATGTTCTAAATTTGGCCGTACCAACATATGTTCCATCCCACATGCACCTCTCAAATGTAATGTTGACAAAAGTCCACCAAGAGGCAGAATTTGACATTGAACGTCCTTCGTGACCATCTTAACCCATGGAAAATGGCAGAAGAGACAGTGCATAACTTCTGAGGCTGGGTCTTGAATGGCTGCCACCATCTGGGGACACTAGCTCTTGGAAGCCAGCAACCATGCCTTGTCCTGACCCATGGAATTTCTAGTGTGGTCAGTACTTAGGTCTACTACCTTTTTGGGTGGTTGGTTGTGTGGCCATACAACTGTGATAGCATCTCTGACCCCTGAAGCTCAAAATCACAGCTGGGGAAATAGGCCTTCACTCCCCTGACGGCCACTCACCAAAGTCTTCATAAAGATTCCGATGGATCCAGGCTGGGTATGGGTCATGTTCCTAACCCAATCACTGTGGCTGGAGGATAGAGTGTTCTGCCTGGCTGGGCTGGGTCACGAGACATTCCCGTCCTGAAGGACCTTGTCAGGACTACAGGGCATTGACTAGGGGTGATCATCCGGGGAAAGTGACCGTTCATCAGATGGAGGGGGAGGGACAACGGTCAATGTCTACTATATAACAGAAAGGAACCCAAAAAACCCAGAATTATCCTCTGGAGGGCGGGCCCCTTGTAGGACAGGCACCCCCTGCCAGGTGAGTGTTCTAGGAACCCATGGGCATCTGTGGACCAGCTTGTGTGGTTGGGAGAGGCCACGTTTGGCTTCAGTAGATTTTTTTTTGAGATTCAACATGTTTGCCCATTTCATGATGGGTGCTTGACGAGCACACCTACCCACACCATGCTGAGTGTTCAGCAGTTTTTACCCAAAACAGCATGAGCCCTGTGTCCCACCCTCCCTGTTAACCCCATCTCTCCTTGAGCAACTTATTTTTTGTTTCCCTAGATGAAATAAATCCTCAGCGGGAAAGGTTTTGCTGATGTGGAAGAGGTGAAGCCAAAACACCAGAAGCACTAATTGGCATCGAAATGGATGAGTTCAAAAACTGTTTTAAGCAATGGAGAAAGCATCTCGATAGGTGTATTGCGTTTAACGAAGAGTGCTTAGAAGGTGACTGAAGTTTAAACACGTAAGAATAAACACACAATTTGTATAAATAAATTCCAGCTTCATTTGGGTCCTCCCTTGTAAAGGCAGGAGCTTACTATGATCGCTCCACTTATCAAGAAAACTTTTTATTTGTTAAAGTGCGGGTGATGGGTGATTTGGAGAGATTTGGAAATGGACCATAGAAAATAAGAGTCGTGGCTGTTTTTCTTACTGTACAAGGGCGGGACTTGGAGAAAGCCAAAGCCCAAGATATCCATGCAAGGAATTCTGGGGCTCCCCATGTTTGTGTGAGGCACTGACATTCACCCGGGGCCGGTCTGTGCTCAGCCTTGTCTTGAGTGCGTTACAGACATCCTTGCTTGACGAGCTTGCAACGCTTGCTTGGAGGGCAGGATCAAGCCTCCCGCCCAGCCTCAGACACAGAATGGGGTATCTTCATTGGGATTACATTCTGGCCTCTAGAACAAAGGCAAAGTAACAGTGACTTAAGACAGAAATGTATTCTTTCTGATGAAATAGCCAAAAGATTAAGCCCGGCAACTCTGAGTGTTCTTTTCTATTTATCTTGTTGGTCTGCCAAGCCCACTGTGTGGTTTCTATCTTAAGACCTAAGATGGCTGCCCCAGCTCCGCCAGCCCAGAGTCTACATTCCAGCCTGGCACAGAGGGAAGAGGAAAGAAGGGCACCTCCTCTTCCCTGGAAGCACAAGGCCCAGAAGCCTAAGGCATGTCTTCTGCTTGCCCCCCTCCTTCTCCAGTCCCATTGGCCAGGGTTGTATCATGTGGTCGCATCGAGTTGCAAGGAAGCCTGGGAAATGTAGTTTTTAGATGGTGATGCGGAGCCCCACTGAAACTCAAGGGCTCTCATGCTCAAGAAAGAATGGGAGAGTGGATACTGGGTGAAAACTGGCAGACTCAGCCTGACACTTGAAGCTGGAGAGAGGCAGTGTGGAACGGTGGTTAAGAGCTCAGGCCCCGGAGTCCCCTGGCTGGGGTCTTAATCTTGGCTCTACCCTTGAACAACTGTGAGACTTTAGCTTCCTTATCCATAAAACAGAGGTGATGATAATACCATATTTCATTGATTTTTTAAAATATTTTTACTTTTTGAAATAAAGACTGGTCTTTCTATGTTGCCCAGGCTGGTCTTCAACTCCTGTCCTCAAACGATCCTCCCTCCTCAGCCTCCCAAATTCCTGGGAATATAGGCATGAGTCACTGTACCCAGCCTATTTTATTGATTCTAAGATTCACATCTTAACAACTCTAAAATTGGAATATGTTTCAGGTAATGCCATGTTTAGTGGGCAGGTTTTTTTTTCATTCTTAATGGTGTATAATAGAATGGTGTATCTTGCAACTAATGGTGTCTAATATTGAATGAAATGCAATTGTTGATAACATCTTTCAGAGATTATGCATATTCTGTTTATTTTTATTTTTATTTTTTTTGAGTTGGAGTCTCACTCTGTCGCCCAGACTGGAGTGCAGTGGCCGCTCCCGGCCACCGCAGCCTCAACCTGCTGGGCTCCGGAGATCCTTCCGCCTCAGCTTTCTGAGTAGCCGGAATTACAGGCGCGCGCTACCACGCCCGGCTAATTTTTTGATTTATTGTAGAGATGAGGTCTCGCCTGCCCAGGCGGGTCTCGAACCCACAGGCTCAGGCAATCCACTCACCTCAGCCTCCCAAAGGCGCGGGATTACAGGCTGAGCCACCGAGCCTGGCTTGCATATTCTGTTTATTAACAACTTCACTAACAGATGGAATGTAGAATGTTTGTATTCATTTGAATAGTTCCAGGACTATATAGTAAGAACTCCATCAATATCAGCCATTATTATTGACACTAAGTGCCCCCAGTGGGGAGAAGAACTGGCTCACTTTGCTGGTGCTGAAAGAACACCTGTAGGCAAGGCAGGTGAGCTCTTAACCACCATTTCAGAGACAGGCAGGCCCCTTTTTCCTTTTTCTTCTATCCTCTGTCCCCCAGGCTAGAGTGCAGTGGCACGATCCTAGTTCACCGCAGCCTTGACCTCCTGGGCTCAAGCGACCCTCCCACCTCAGCCTCCTGAGTAACTGGGACACAAGTGTGTGTTACCATGCCAGGCTAGTTACAAGAAAAAAAATTTTTTTGTAGAATCAGGGAGTCTCACTATGTTGCCCAGGTTGGCCTTGAACTCCTGGCCTCAAGTTAGCCTCCTGGCTCAGGCTTCCCAAAGTGCTGTGATTACAGGTGTGAGCTACTACGCTCAGTCAGGTTCTTTATTGTACACAGCACTCAGGTTTCTTTCTTTCTTTTTCTTTTAATTTTTTTTATTTTAGATGTGGGGTACAATTAGCACTCAGGTTTCTAAAGTCAGTGTTGCAGTTGCCACTGGATGGAGGGGCCAATGTGGCAGCCGGGGACCAGCTCACTCACCCTCGAGGTTTTCCGCCATAAGCCTGGGACGTTTCCTTTGGTGACTGTGACAAATGACCACAAACTGGGTGGTTTAAAACAAATATTTATTCCCTCACGCCACTGGAGTCCAGAAGTCTGAAATCAAGTGTCAGCAGGGCCACACTCCCTCCCAGAAGCATCTTCCTTGCCTCTTCCAGCTTTGGTGGCTCCTGGCAGGCCTCGGTTCACAGATGCATCGCTCTGGCCTCTGCTTCCATCCCATGTGCCTCTCTTGCCTCTTCCCATGAGGACGCTCTCCTTGTATTTAAGGGCACTCCATTCCAGCGTGACCTTGACTTCACAGATTACACCTGCAAAGGCCCTGTTCCCGGGTTGACGTGCGTTTCTGAGGGCCGCTGCTCCTCTGCCTGGTCTGGGTGGACTGTTTTCCGCTTCCTCATTTGTGCTTTTTCTCCCCACTCCCTGGCACATCTGCCAGTTCTGTAAGGCATCTCTGACACCATCCATTGTGAACAGTCTGTTCCACACAGATGGAAAGGGCGGGGCCCAGCCAGAACGTTCTGCGTTCTGCGGGCTGCTGCTAGATGATTATAAGTGAGAGAGGGGACGGAGAGGAAGATAGCCGGGAGAAATAATTAACAGAAAGGAATGTCATGCGGCACACAGCATTTGTTACCAGAGCCTTGCTCGCAGCTCTGTTTACTTTTTTTTTTTTTTTTCCTTTTGGTAAGAAAAACAAAAGGAGAAACATTCCGGTTAAGGGCTGAACTTAACGCAGAAAGATGACCCAAGAAGGAGTTGAGTTTGAGGGGGTCTCTGCTCTTCTCTTTGTTAAGGCGAAAAGGAAATACACATCATCACTGAGTGTTACAGGTGAGATCGTTCTACCGGGGGACAGAAAGAAGCCTTCAAAGAGCCAACAGGGGCAATGACATTTAACCAGCCTCTGGGTCCACGAGGGTCATGGTGGTGCAGCGAGGCTCTGGGGACATTTTACGAGGCACCATGTGTTTGGTTTTATTAGAATTATGGAAAAAGTTTTTATAAGGTCAGGTTTAATTACTTAAATGCTGGAAGGGATCTGAAGAAATCATGTAACTCAGTGTTTCCCAGAGCCGTATCAGCCTTAATACCTTTTTTTTTGAGTAACAAATATTTTGTAATAGGTATCTCTTATTATTCTGAAATGAAATTCATAGAAAACATAACCCACCTACACACCAATTACAAAAAGAAAGAAAAATCAATGTAATGTCCTGAGTGTAACATAAGAAAATGTAAAAAAAAAAAAAAGGAAAGTCAATTATGATAAAACAATGGGTACTGGAAAAGGTAAATGTTCGTGTCTGACCACACTAGATGCCACGGTGAAGTGGCCCAAAACTTGTATACCTGTGCGGACAGTCAGGTAATGTGACAGCTGCGGGTGCTGGTGAATACAGGCGTGTCATATGGACGCTCAAAGACCGTGAAGTTGTCACTCTGGTGGTGTGATTTTCCAAACTGCTGAGCGACTCTTTAAAAAGTTCCAAACAGACAGAGGAACCATCTCCCCTCGATCATACAGTGGCTGATCCCTAGAATACCTGAGGTATGTGACAGCTAGGTGAGAAGACCAGACACATACCAGAATTTGAATATATATATTTGAGTTGGGGGTCTCATTCTGTTGCCCAGGCTGGAGTACAGTGGTGCGATCACAGCACACCACAGCCTCAACCTCCTAGGCTCAGCAGATCCTTCTGCCTCAGTCTCCCAAGTAGCTGGGACTACAGGTGCGTACCGCCATACCCGGCAAACTTTTTCATTTTTTGTAGATATGAGGTCTTGCTAAGTTGCCCGGGCTGGTCTCCAATTCCCAGGATCAAGCAATCCTCCCACCTTGGCCTCCCAAAGTGCTAGGATTACAGATGTGAGCCACCATGCTCAGTGGGATCCATAGTTCACAAGAGAATTTTCCACTTCAATGAGGGAGGGGGAGGTCTTTATTTTGGGGGAATTTCCATTTATTCTACCCCTTTAAGCTTCCAGAATGCCCCCTAGGGGGCAGCACCACCCCTGTGGAGAACCACTGGTCACTGTCTGGTCACTTTTTAAGGTCAACAAGTGCGACAGTGCAGGGATGTGGGGGTAGTGGCACAACATAGTCCACACAACCGTGTGGTGGCAGAGCTGAGCGTCCTGGTGAGACAGTGATGGGCCAGGGTGCCCTCAGTTTAGGGCTCTCTCCCTGCCAGCACTCAGTCCCTTCTGCTACTGCTGAGGGAGGGTGGAGCCGGAAAACCTGGAAGCTTCTGGACCAAGAAGCTTGTCAGCTGCCATGCCACCCAGGCTAGCATCCTGGAAGGAGGAAGTCTAGCGCCCTCGACTTCACTTTACTACAGTCGAGTGTTAGAACGGTGCTTTAGAATTAGGTGGGCATGGGGCCAAGTCTCGGCTCTTCCATCAACCAGTTGCGGGTTCTTAGGCAAATTGTCAGATTTCTCTCTGAGTCTCAGTTTTCTTCTCTATAAAATGGGGTTAATAATATTCCCCAGGCTGGGCACGGTGGCTCACGCCTATAATCCCTGCACTTTGGGAGGCCGAGACGAGAGGATTGCCTGAGCCCAGGAATTTGAGACCAGCCCGGGCAACTTGGTGGGACCTCGTCTCTATAATAAATCGAGAAAAATTAGCTGGACGTGGTGGCGTGCACCTGTGTTTCCAGCTACTTGGAAAGTTGAAGTGGAAAGATTGCCTGAGCCCAACAGGTAGAGGCTCGATGGCCGTGAACATGCCACCACACTACAGCCTGGGCGACAGAGTGAGACTCTGACTAAAAAATAAAATAATAATAATAATTATTATTATTATTGTTATTATAATATTCCCTGTCTGGGCACAGTGGCTCACACCTATAATCCTAGCACTTTGGGAGACCAAGGTGGAAGGATTGCTTGAAGCCAAGAGTTCGAGACCAGCCTGGGCAACATAGCGAGACCTCATCTCTACAAATAAAAAGAAAACTAAAAAGATCCCAGTTACTCGGGAGACTGAGGCAGAAGGATCACCTGAGCCCAGGATGTTGAGGCTGTGGTGAGCCGTGACCGTGCCACTGCACTCCAGCCCGGATCACAGAGCGAGATCCTGACTCAGATAAATAAATAAATAATAGTAATAATAATATTCCCCAATTACAGGGAGATTGAAAGTACTTAGTGCAAAAGACGCACGTTGAAAGGACATGACATAGAGTCAACATACCCAATGAGCAATTATTTTGACACTTCCTAGTTTGGTCATATTTTCTAGCAGTTCCCTTCTCTTTACCTTCTAATCACTAGCCAAGGACAGAACCAGTTCCTAGAGGTAGCTATTGATAATTGTCTTACAAGCCCCTCTCCAACTTGCTTTGTACTAATTAACTTTTTCATTCCAAGTATTTGCATAAGAAACAAGTTAACCTAACCAACCCTTCATGACCTTGGTGACACAGACCCCATCACCATGACAGCAGTCATGTGACTAGCCCACCCATCTGCCTGCTGTCCAAGCACTGGACATCAGTACCTGTGCTTACCTGTCACCTTCATGATGATGTGGAACAGACCACCGCCCAGTCACCTTAATGATCTGCCCCATCAAAGGGAAGGTCTAAAAGCATCCAACCCCAAGCAACCATTGGGCATTGCTCTGCTAAACTCTAGTCTGACCATGTGGCTCTTTGAGCTATGGCCACCATGGTTCCTAGCTTTAGCCCCCTCGCTTGCCTTGGGGAGGTGACTCTCCTCTCTCTCTCTCTAATTTACTTTCTTTTTCTTTTCTTTTCTTTTTGTTTTTGAGTCAGAGTCTCACTCTGTCACCGAGGTTGGAGTGCAGTGGCATGCCCACAGTCACCACAGCGTCGACCTGCTAGGCTCAGGCAATCCTTCCGTCTCGACCTTCCAAGCAGAGATGAGATCTCACCATGTTGCCCAGGCTGGTCTCGAACATGTGGGCTCAGGCAATTCTCTCAACTTGGCCCTTCCAAAGTGCTGGAATTATAGGCATGAACCACCACACCTGGTCTCTAATTTACTTTCTAAATAAACTATATTTTCCAATCCAACTTCTGTGCAATTATTTGCATCTTACACCGAACCCGACCCACCCCCACCCCTGTCTGCCTTACATTTCAGAGTCCCCCCTGGGATTGTGACCTAACACATGAAAAAAACTTCCTCGGTGCAGAACCTGGGAACATGTAAGACCTGCACAGGGAACCCAAGAAATTGACAGCAAAGCATCAGCCTGGGGTAGGTGTAACAAAGAACCCCCCCCCCTTTTTTTTTGAGTTGGAGTCTCACTCTGTCACCCAGACTGGAGTGCAGTGGCCGCTCCCGGCCACCACAGCCTCGACCTGCTGGACTCCGGCAATCCTTCCGCCTCAGCCTTTCAAGTAGCTGGAACTACAGGTGTGCACTACCACGCCCGGCTGATTTTTGATTTATTGTAGAGATGAGGTCTCGCCAAGTTGCCCAGGCGGGTCTCGAACCCGCCGGCTAGGCAATCCACTCACCTCAGCCTCCCAAAGCGCTGGGATTACAGGCTGAGCCACCGAGCCCGGCTAGGAAAATCCCTTCTTGGGGAACCATCCAATTGGGTTGTTTTTGTGACAACGCAACAGCCCAACATACATCCGCACAGCTGTGCCCCTAGCACCCCACAAGGCAGCCTCATTCTTCGTAGCAGCCATCCCCACTCCTCCTCCCTCCAGCCCCTGCAACCACAAACCCACCTACAGTCTCTGGATTTGCCCCTGTGAAGATTCCAGGCGCTGTGAAGACACATGTCGATGGACGGACCATGTCACCCATGGTCCTCTGTGCTTGACGCCATCACTCAGTGGAACAACTTTGAGGCTCCTCCACTTGGGAGCACGTGTCTGTGGCTCGCTCCTTCCTGTGGTGGAGGAGTCCTCCATTGAGTGGATGCACCACGTCCTGAGTATCCATTCCTCCATGCATGGATTTTGCTGTCTCCTACTTTTTAGCTATTGAGAATCATGCTCCATGTTTTTTTTTTTTCCTGTCAGGGTCTCACTTTGTTGCCCAGGTTGAAGGGCAGTGGCACAGTCACGATGATCACAGTGCACCGCAGCCTCAACTCCTGAGTAGCTGGGTCTCCCACCTCAGCCTCCCAAGTAGCTGGGACTACAGCACTCGCCAACACACTTGGCTCATTTTTAAAATCTTTTGTGGAGATGAGATCTCGCGATGGTGCCTAGGGTCGTCTTGAACTCCTGGGCTCAAGCAACCCTCTTGCTTCGGCCTCCTAAAGTGCTGGGATGACAGGCGTGAGCCGCTGCACCCAGTCACACTCCATTTCTAAGAGCAGGGCACCCCCAGCACGTCGTGGGTGCTGAAGGAGAGAGAGCTGGATCTATTCTGAATCTGCCTTTGCTTGGGTGAGAGGACACAGACTTCGGAAGGAGACAGATGTGTTTTGGATGATTCCAACTCCATGTGAATCACCTGTGCCTCAACCTTTCTGAAGCCCAGCCTCCTTGTATAACACACGGATGGCTGTGAGGCGTCAAGCCAACATCTGTACGTGACCAGCGTATAGTCGGCAATCAACAAGCGTTTCTCATTCATCTCAGGTCAGCCCCATTTTGGTCTGAGTCGTCACACTCCTGCCCAAGCTGGGCATCCCCTTCCCTCCAGCGCAAATGCACGGAGCCCAGTGGGTCTGGCCAGGACTGCATGGGGCAGACTCGTAGCGCTCATGGGAGCCGAGCACTCACTTCTCTCCCCTACTCTGCGTTCAGTGCTGTCACACTGGCAGCTTGGAATCAGCCAAAGTGGGAGTATTTACACCCTGAAAATCAGCGAGCCTCCAGATAAGGGCTCGCCCCCTGACCCCCACCCCAAGAGTCAGTTGTTAAACATTTACCAACCGGGCTCGGTGGCTCAGCCTGTAATCCGTGTCTTTGGGAGGCTGAGGTGAGTGGATTGCCTGAGCCCGTGGGTTGGAGACCCGCCTGGGCAGCGAGACCTCATCTCTACAATAAATCAAAAAATCAGCCGGGCGTGGTCGCGCATGCCTGTAATTCCGGCTACTCGGAAGGCTGAGGCGGAAGGATCGCCGGAGCCCAGCAGGTCAAGGCTGCGGTGGCCGGGAGCGGCCACTGCACTCCAGTCTGGACGAGAGTGAGACTCCAACTCAAAAAAAAAAAAAAACAAAAAAAACATTTACCAACACACCACAGGATCTAATAATTTCTGTCCAGCAGGCCTGGTGGCAACAGACCAGAGATCAGGAGAGGGTGAAGCAGGACCATCGGGGTTAGACCCGAAGGTGCTGGAGCAGATGCTTAGTTTTCTGCCCACCGGCTCCTCCCTTAGTTCTGAGTGGCCAGCCCACCACCCCCTATAGCATCTAAAAGTCAGCTGGGCATTGTGGCTCATGCCTGTCATCCTGTCACTTAGGGAGGTGGAGACAAGAGGATTGCCTGAGCCCACGGGTTCGAGGCCAGTCTGGGCAACTTGACGAGACCTAATCTTTACAATAAATTAAAAATTAGCTGAGCGTGGTGGCACATGCCTACTTGGAAGGTTGGCAGGGAGTCTGCTAGGTGGAGTATGGGATGGGAGGCTTCCAGGGAAAGCTCTCCTCCCTAGTGAAAGTGTTGCAAAAGATGAATTATCTCCTCTTATTGGACTTTTTTTGTTCATACAGTGACTTCTGAAGATGCAGCAGCCAGCATGTGGCCGTGTGGAGAGAAACCCAAGAAGCGGACTGATGTGTTGGGCGTGAGAGGGCAGAAAGACCTTGGGTTCTCAGTGGCACCATGCTAATGAACCAGCTGTGGAACTGCTTACATGAAACAGTTTTTTAAGCCATTGTCAGCCAAATGAAGCCCAAGCAATCAGACAGATGCCACCATAGGAAGAGATTGTGGTTCCAAAGATAATTTTTTAAAAAAAGGATTGTAAAGAGTAAACTCAGAGATGAGCTCAAGATTAGAAGGCAGGAACAGGCCCTGTGTGAGACCAGGCAAGGGTGCTTCCAATTCAGGGAGTGACAGGGAAACAGGAAAATTATTGGAAAAAGAATAATCTACCAATACTGACTCAAAAAGAAAAAGAAAGCCTGACTAGTCCTATTGCCATAAATGAAGTTGGACACTAGTTTCAAATCATCCTACAAAGAAAACACCAGGCCTGGTGAGTTTTACAGATGAGTTCTATCAAACGTTTAATATCTATCTAATAGTCTTACACAAACTCTTCCAAAGAACAGAGGAAGAGGTAAAGTTACAGGTCAAAATAATCCATGAAAACAGATGTAAAAATCAAACACAAAAAGTGAACAAACTCAACCTTCGATATATAAAAAAGTCATATATCATGACAAATATATCTTTATCCCAGGAATGTATGGGTGACTTACCACTAGAGAGTCTATCAATGACATTCATCACGCCAACAGATTAAAGGAGAAGAACCTATGTGGAGAATCTTCAATCACATTGGTAAAATTTCTTTTGCCAAGTAAGGTGAATTACTTAGCAAGGTAGATACTCACAGATTTTGAGGGTTCAGACATGAACATCTTTGGGAGCTGTTTTTCTGCCTATTGGAGACCCTCATCTGTTTCTTCTAATCCAGTAACCTCCAGATTGTTTTGAAGATATTATGCCATGAGTTAAATGAGAGAGAAAGAGAGAGAGAGAAAGAGAGAGACTAAGCCTGGACCCCATGGCCCAACTACCTGAACCCGAATCCCAGCCCCCTACCTCCTGGCAGCCCTCTTTCCTCATCTGCACAATGCGGGTGTCTCATTCCCCCAGCCATCACAAAATACCAGAGACTGGGTCGTTTATGTATTTATTTATTTTGAGTTGGAGTCTCACTCTGTCTCCCAGGCTGGAGTGCAGTGGCATGCTCACAGCCACTTCAGCCTTGACTTGCTGTGCTCAGGTGATCCTTCCACTCCAGCCTTCCAAGTAGCTGGAACTACAGGCACACACCACCATGCCCAGCTAATTTTTTTTTTTTTGAGTTGGAGTCTCACTCTGTCACCCAGAC
>NW_007248433.1:888347-888825 GCF_000164805.1 Carlito syrichta
CCTCAGCCTCCCAAAGGTGCGGGATTACAGGCTGAGCCACCGAGCCCAGCTCTTTTTTTTATTATTATTAATTGTAGAGTTGAGGTCTTGCCAACTCTACAATTAATGACCAGGCTGGTCTCAAACCCATGGGTTTGACCAGGCTGGTCTCAAACCCATGGGTTCAGGTAATCCTCTCATCTTGGACTCTTAAAGTACTGGGATTATAGGCGTGAGTCACCATGCCTGTATGCGGATGAGACTGGGTAGTTTAAACCTCACAGTTGGGAGGATTGAAAGTTCAAGTCTGCACACTGGGCTCTGATGAGGGCTCTCCTCTTGGCCTCCAGAAGGCTGCCTCCTCCTGTGTCCTTACAAGAAGCAAAGAGAGAGGGAGAGAGGGAATCAGGTGTCCCCCTCTTCAAAGCATACTCACTCCCCCAGGGCCTACCCTCATCACCTCAGCTAACTCTCATTACCTCTTTTTTTTTTTTTTTTT
>NW_007248433.1:888991-909967 GCF_000164805.1 Carlito syrichta
GAGTAGCCGGAATTACAGGCATGCGCTACCACGCCTGGCTGATTTTTTTATTTATTGTAGAGACAGGGCTCGCTGCCCATGCGGGTCTTGAACCCGCGGGCTCAGGCAATTCACTCACCTCAGCCTCCCAAAGGTGTGAGATTACAGGCTGAGCCACCGAGCCCAGCTTCTCATTACCTCTTTACTTTGACATTGTCACACTGCTTGTGAGAGTACCTCAGTATAGGAATCTTTGGGGCTTGCAATTTAGTCTATAGCAGAAGGTGATAATATCTCCCAGCATCGCAAGGGGTAAATGAGTGAATATTTTTTTAAAAAATGAGAACAGGCCTGAGGCACGGAGGCAGTGTAAGGGTTGGCTATTATTATTATTATGTAATGTGTTATAAAACAAACATCGTCTTCTGCTGCTGATGTCTTATGCATGTCATAAAACATCAAAAGGGCCAGACATGGTGGCTCATGCCTGTCCTCCCAGTGTTTTGGGAGGCAGAGGCAAGAGGACTGTCTGAGTCCAGGGATTTAAGACCAACCTGGGCAACTTGGTAAGACCTTGTCTCTACAAGCCAAAAAATTAGCCAGGCATGGTGGTGCACACCTGTGGTTTCATCTACTTGAAAGGTTGAAGCATAAGGATTGCCTGAGCCCGGCAGGTTGAGGCTGCAGTGGCTATGAGCGTGCCACTGCACTCCAGCTGGGAAGACAGAGAGACTCCAAATCAAAAACAAAATAAAACAAAACAAAAAACATCAAAAAGGAAAATGTCAAAGGATGAGGTACGCTGAAGGATATTGGAGGGATGACAACTTCTTCCCATATTCCAGCTGACTGTCCTGTACATCTCTTGGGGTACAGCGACCCCACTCCTTTAGCCCAGGGGTTCCCCGACATTAGCACGTACCCCAGTCACTTGCCTCACTTTTAAAATGCAGTTTCCTGAGCCCCATTCCAGGCTAATAAAATGAACCCTTCTGATGGTGGAGCCCAATGTGTGCATTAAATATATATATATTTCTAGCCAAGTGTGGTGGCTCATGCCTATAATCCCCACACTTTGGGAGGCCAAGGAGGGAGAATGGCTTGAGTTCAGAAGCTCAAGGCCAGCCTAAGCAACATAGCAAGATCCTTCCTCTACAGGGAAAAAAAAAATTAGTTGGGTGTGGTGGTGTGTGCCTGTAGTCCTACCTACTTGTGAGGCTGAAGTGGGAGGATCACCTGAGTCCAGGAGGTCAAGGCTTTGGTGGGCCATGATTGTGCCACTGCACTCCGGCCTGGGTAACAGAGTGAGATGCTGACTCAAAACAAACAAACAAAAAGTAAAAAATATACCATTGATATACATATAGATGTGTTTGAGAAACCCTGTTTTCATCAACTGTGGGAAACCCTGAGACTCACTCACTCACAACCACTGACCACAAACCCTTCCGGTCAAAGTCATTTTCACCTGCCTGAGTGCAACTCCAACCAATGAGCATTGAGTCCTCATACAGACCAGGTCAGCGTCGCCAAGCCCATGAACAAATGACCAGACAATCCTACAACTCCTTGCACTGAAATTCTTCTTTCCAAGATGTCTGAAAAGGGAATGCTGCCTGGCCTGGCCTGGCCTGGCCTTGCCTTGCCTTACCTTTTCGTTGGAGTCTCACTGTCACCCAGGCTGGAGTGCAGTGGTACGGTCACACCCACCAAAACCTTGACCTGCTGGGCTCAGGCAATCTTTCCACCTCAGCCTTCCAAGTAACTGTGTACCATTACACCTAGCAAATTTTTTGATTTATTTTGTAGAAATGTGGTGATCTTGCCATGTTGCCCAGGCTGGTCTCGAATCCAGGGGCTCAGGCAATCCTCTCACCTCCACCTCCCAAAGTGCTGGGATTGCAGGCATAAGTCACCCTTGCCCAACTGAGAATGCGTTCTGGTCACGGCTTCTAGGGACACTTGACATCTGACCTTCACCGCTGGTGTGAAATCTCCATGAAAGAGACAGCCACACCCACCTACCCAGGCTGAGACAGCGGTTCTCCCGGCCGGCCGGTGTATAAGACCTAGATTCATTTCATAAATGTGAGAAGCACAGTTCCAATTCCCTTTGACTCTTTTTTCCTTCCTTTTCCATCTGCCAGCCCGGTGGACTCTCACGTGGCCCAGGTGGGCGCGGCTGCTCCTGAGAGCTGCTCCTGGCTCTCGCCAGCCCTCCTGCTTTGCCCTTTCCCCCCAGGAGACATTCCTCATAGTCCAAGGGTCAACTCAGAAACCCAGATAAGCACTCGCTGGAAGGCCTGAGGAGTGTTTGTTTTGTGTTTTCTCAGCCTTTGCGGGTCTCCAGATTCCAGCCACACGGGGGCCAGCGCCCTCTGCTCTTCTAGCAACGCACCCCCGATAGCCGGCTCTGGAGGCTTTAGGGTTAGAATAACTGAAAACCATGCTCTGAGCAGTTTGCCTGGCGTGCCTGTTTGCTCAGGTTGTGAGCAGGGGCCAGAGGCCGTTTTCAAGGCAGAACACCCAGGGCAGACTCCCCAAAGCCTTTCTTGTGTGTGATGTATTTGATCCTGGCAACAACCCGGTGAGATCGCTTCATTATGGGTCCATTTGACAGACAGCAAAGTGGTGTCCCAGAGAGGCCGAGGGACGTGCCACCGTTGGGACATGGTGGAGACAGATGCGGACAGGGACCTGCCTCCCATTCCCCCCATCTTACTGTCTCCTTTCTGCCTCTTTCCTTTCTCTCCAAACCTCCATTCATCTATATATATATTTTTTTTAAATTTAATTTATTTTTGCATTGGAGTCTCACTCTGTCACCCAGGTTAGAGTGCGGTGGCACACTCCCAGCCACCACAGCCTTGAACTGCAGGACTCAGGTGATCCTTCTGAGTCCTTCCAATTAGCCGGAACTACAGGCACACACCACCACACCCAGCTTATTTTTTGACTGTAAAGATGAGGTCTCGCCAAGTTGCCTCAGGCTGGTCGTGACCCTGCGGGCTCAGGCAATCCTCTCACCTCAGCCTCCCAGAGTGCTGGGATTATAGGTACGAGCCACCGTGCCCGGCCAAAAAATTTATTTTTTTAGAGATAGGATCTATGTTGCCCAGGCTGGACTCAAACTCTTGGGCTTAAGTGCTCCTCCTTCTTCAGTCTTCCAAGTTGCTGGGACTACAGGCATGTCACACCAAATACAGCTCATCTATTTTAAATTGAAACATTAACACATACAAATATGAAACAATAGCCAAAATGACCAAACAGCACGGAAAAGGATGTCATGAAAAGTTAGTCTTGCTGGGCGTGGTGATTCACGTCTGTTGTCACAGTACTTTGGGAGGCAGAGGCGAGAGGATTGCCTGAGCTCAGAGGTTCAAGATCAGTCTGGGCAACTTGGCAAGACCTTGTCTCTACAATAAATCAAAAAATTAGCTGGGCATGGTGGTGTGTGACTGTAGTTCCAGCTACTTGGAAGGCTGAGGTGGAAGGATCACCTGAGCCCAAAGATCAAGGCTGCAGTGGCTGTGAATGTGCCATTGCACTCTAGCCTGGGCCACAGAGTGAGACTCTGACTCAAAAAAAAAAAAGTTAGCCTCCTTCTGCACCACATCTCTAGAGTATCAGACTTGCCTTCCTAGCTTTGTCCGTACACACATGCCCATGTACATGTGTGTATATGCACATACAGAAGTGTACATGCGACCCATTCCATGGCTCCTACTGTAGAAACAGAAGACGTCCCTGCATGGTGCCCCGTGTTCTTTCTCCCCGTCTACTCCAGGAGGCCATTCTGCATTTGTGAGAGTGAAACCATACTCCCTTGTGCTGTGCGTGTAGAGTTCTGGGTGTACAGACTCCAGTCCCCTCCTGTACCTCCTGCACCTGTCCCCTCCTCCCGACTGACGTGCGAGTCTGTTCTCAGCCTTTGCTGAAATAAGCAAGTGGCATGGATAGCTGTGCTCCACCCCTCCACACCTATGGCCAGGCAGAATGCATCCTTAGAGGTGGGATGGTGGTGCCGAGGGCTGGGGTCAAGTTGCTGTCCGGAGAGGCTACACCCACTCACTCTCCTTCCCGCCAAGCTTCAGGGCCACACCCTCGCTCCCAATGCCATCCAGTCCCAAAAGCCCTTCCAGGCTGGCCAGGGAGCTTGCACACATCAGAGACAGCAAAGGCCTTGGCTCTCTTCAGTTTTCTAATAGCTTCACCGCCAGCACCTGCCTCCTCAGCCCCCTGGTTTGGGGAATGTGAGCCCTTCCCTGGAAAACTGCTAGAAAAAGAAACACAAAAGCAGACACACTGAGTAGGGCATCCTTAACACACAGACCCCGGAGGTCAGAGGGACTAGAATCCGAATCCTCAGACCCCACCTTCCACCCCACCAGGGCCATCTAGTGAAGCCGAGAACCTGACAGGGGCAATCAGCTTCTACCCCTCTGAACTTCCCTCGGTCCCTAAACCACCAGAAAGCATTTTTTAACCCCTCACCCCTTGCCCAAGCTTTCCCTGGCCGAGGGTAGCTGACTTGGGTCACACATTTCTGAGACTCAGTCAAAATGGAACCTCCCAAGCTTCCCAGGAGGCTGTGACCTCAGTGCCCCAGGCCTGGCATGGCCTGGCGTGCCCCCTCCTGGGGCCATCAAGAACCATCCCGTGGAGCCCACCCCGTCCACCTCTCCACAACTGATCTAGAAATTATTTATAGACCCAAACTCCACAGACACCATTGTGTCTGCCGTTGCCATGGCAACATGGATGTGGCGCGAACACCCGGCTTCCAGGGCCAGTGGAGGCTGGTGGAGACCGATCGATTTTCAGCCGGAAGCCCCCGACTCACATGTGCCGTCAGATGCCCCAGGAGCAGGAGCCAGCTTCCGATCGCATTTCCAGCAGAGCTGGCTCATGTCCCAGAAAATGGCACCACCAGCGTGTGGAGCCCGGTTAGTCGTTCAGTGTTGAAAACCTCTTGATGAAATCAGGAGAACAGCCTTGCCAGCCCTGGGGGTCCAGCCTCACCCAGGGACCTCCTGGGAATACGGAGTCCAGCTCCTCACCACAGAGCAGCTCAGTGGATCCCCGGACAGAGGGCGGGGCCTGGGAATCTGCATTTCAGGGTTTGGATCTGCTGAAATCACAGGACAGGATAACCCGAACATCAGACACTAGGATGTGTGCCACCCTGGCGCCCGAGTTCCTGCTACCATGGGTGCCTTGTCCTTCCTTTTCCTTCTCTTTATAGAGAGGCCAGCAGACATGACGTGCCGGATGGGCGCATCTTCACCTTGCAATATAGAGTATCATGCCATTCCCTGCCCCTCGCTTTTCTCACCTAATACGCGATTCTAAAGTCTCCCAGACCAGCAGCCTCTTCATTTTTATGCCGTCTACCAGCTGCCCAGGGTGGGCCTCCCCATGGGGCCAGCGGGGGCACCTGCTTCCATTCCCAGATCTTCACCCTAGAGAAGGTGCCCAGGTGCAGACCCTGAGAGGATCGGGTGTTTTCCAGGGCTCACTAAGAAAGGGCTGTGTGGGGTGAGGGTCAGGGAGGGGAAGGCCCCAGACAAGAAGGGAAGGTGCAGACAGGGCGCTGTTTAGGCACAGAATCTGCGGTTCAAGGCGCAGGGGAGAGGAAAGTAGGTCTGACCCCGCAGGAAGCTCTGGGATAGAAGGGGCACCCCAGCCCACAGAAAGCTCAGGAATACAAGCCATGCTCGATGCCAAAGAAAGTTATGGAACATAAGGCATGCCCAACTCACAAGGAGCTCTAGAATACAAGACATGCCCGACCCTGCTGAAAGTTCTGGAACATAAAGCATGCCCGACCCACAAGGAGCTCTAGAATACAAAGCATGCCTGATTCTGCAGAACATTCTGGAACATAAGGCATGCCCGACTCACAGGGAGCTCTAGAGTACAAGGCATGCCCAACCTTGCAGGGAGCTCTGGGATACAATGTTTCCCAACCCGGTGGTGAGTGCTAGAATTTAAATTCTGCATACAATTGTGTCCGAGTCTACAGGGCAACTGAGGAGGGTGAGTGATGCCCTAGTGAGAGACGGGGAGCTGGGCTTGAGACCCTCACCCTAAAGCCCCCTGTCCTTGGTTACGAGCTGCCAGGGGAGATGTGCATTCCAGGTGGGAGAAACAGACACCCCCTGCATCCTCAGGCCACCTGGTGGCCGGGAGTTCTGCCTTGCGGTAGAGTCCCTGCCTCCCCTCCAGCCTTCTGCGCAGTGAGAACCACTGTGGAGATCAAGCATCAAGTCTGATCTCTCTGTGTACGTATTCAGCACAAGTGTTTATCGATGATAAAATGCGATGTATTCCCAGCGTCTGCTCTGCAAAGCTGAAGGTCCTTTAGAGAAGCAGAGTCCTTGCAGGAGCTGTGTTAGCCTCCTGATCTGAGGCCTCCCCATGGCCTCCGCGGTCACTTTCTGTCGCTTCCCACACAGGGCAGCCGCATGTGGCCCACAAGTCATCCTGAAATCAGAGGCTGCAACCCAGCTGGCGCCGCATCCTGTGGGAGCCCGAGCATGAGCCTGGATGCGTCTGTGCAGGAAATTCCTTATAAGGATCGCCCACTCCTGGGGACGCCTGTCTGTACTGTGGCCACCCTCTTCTGCACTCCCAGCTCTGAGCTGTCTCCCAAGGGCAGGAAGGGGCCCTCGCTGCCTTCTCTCCTGGAGTCTGCAAGCCCATGAGGCAGGAGGGGCTCGGCCAGTCCTTGGGGGTCTTTTCGCAAGTTAGAAAAAGGCCACCGCACAGGTGTGAGCTTCTGTCCCCTCAAAAGGGCCTGTCAAACAAGAATCCCTGATGTGGCAGGAATGCAGGCCTTTTGGAGGTGATGGGTTATGACTGGACTAGTCCACAGATGGATTAATAGGCTGATGGACTAGTGAGAGAGGGCTAGGTATCACAGGAGGAGTTGGGCTATCATGGGGTGGGTGAGCTATCATGGGATGGATTACCTATCACTGAAGTGGTTTAGCTATCAAGGGATAGGCTAGCTATCACAGGGTGGGTTAGTTAACACAAGAATGGGTTCGCTATCATGGGGTGGGGTAGCTATCACAGAAGTGGGTTAGTTATCACAAGAATGGGTTAGTTATCATGGAGTGGGTTAGCTACCATAGGGTGGGTTAGCTATCACAGGTAGGTTAGCTATCATGTGTGGGTTAGCTATCATGGGGTGGGTTAGTTAGTTATCATGGGGTTCATTAGCTACTACAAGGTGGGTTAGCTATCATGGGGATATCACAGGAATGGGGTGGCTTACCTATCACAGGGTGGGTGGGTTAGTTTTCACAGAGTGGGTTAGTTATCATGGGGTGGGTTAGCTATCACAGGGCGCGTTAGCTATCATGGAGTGGGTTAGCTATCATGGGGCAAGTTAGCTATCATGGGGTGGATTAGCTATCACAGGGGTGGGTTAGCTATCACAGGACTGGGTTAGCTATCATGGGGTGGGTTAGCTATCATGCGGGGGTTAGCTGTCATAGGTGCGTTAGCTATTAGGAGATAGGTTAGCTATCACGGAGTGGGTTAGCTATCACAGGACTAGGTTAACTATCTCAGGATGGGTTAGTTATCACAGGGTGTGTTAGCTCTCACTGGGTGGGTTAGCTATGGTGGAATGGGTTAGTTATTGTGGGGTAGGTTAACTATCACAGAGTGGATTAGTTATCATGGGGTTCATTAGCTATCATGAGATGGGTTAGCTATTATGGAAGTGGGTTAGTTAGCACAGGAATAGGTTAGCTAGCTTAGCTATCACAAGGTGGGTTAGTTATCATGGAGTGGGTTAGTTAATACAAGAATGGGTTAGCTATCATGGGGTGGGCTACCTATCACTGGAGTGGGTTAGCTAACATGGGCTGGGTTAGCTACCTCGGGAGTGGGTTAGTTATCACAGAGTGGCTTGGCTATCTTGGAGTGGGTTAGTTATCATGAGGTGGGTTAGCTACCTCAGGGTGGGTTAGTTATCATGGAGTGAGTTAACCATTATGGGAGTGTGTAAGTTATCATGGAGTGGATTAGCTATTATGGAGTGGGTTAGCTATTATGGTGGTTGGTTAGCTATTATGGGGTGGGTTTGTTATCTCAGAAGTGGGTTAGTTATCATAGGAGTGGGTTAGCTATCACAGGGTGGGTTAGTTAATACAAGAATGGGTTAGTTATCATGGGGTGGGTTAGCTATCACAGGAGTGAGTTAGTTATCACAAGAATGGGTTAGTTATCATGGGGTGGGTTAGCTATTATGGAGGTTGGTTAGCTATCATGGGGTAGGTTTGTTATCTCAGAAGTGGGTTAGATATGGGAGTGGGTTAGCTATCCCAGGGTGGGTTAGTTATCACAAGAATGGGTTAGTTATCATGGGATGGGTTACTATCACAGGAGTGCATTTGTTATCATGGAGTGGATTAGCTATCATAGGGTGGGTTACCTATCATGGGGTGGATTAGCTATACAGGTGGGTTGGCTATCATGTGTGGGTTAGTTATCATGGGGTAGGTTAGCTATCATAGGGTGGGTTAGCTATCATGGGGTAGGTTAGCTATCATGGGGTTCGTTAGCTATCATGAGGTGGGTTAGCTATCATGGAGGTGGGTTAGTTATCACAGGAATGGGTTAGCTATCACAGGGTGGGTTACCTATCACAGGGTGGGTTACCTATCACAGGGTGGGTTAGTTATCACAGAGTGTGCTAGTTATCATGGGGTTCATTAGCTATCATGGGGTGGGTTACCTATCATGGGATGGGTTAGTATCACAGGACTGGGTTAGCTATCTGGGGGTGGGTTAGCTCTCACAGAGTGGGTTAGTTATGGTGAAGTGAACAAGTTATCATGAGGTAAGTTAGCTATCACGGGGTAGATTAGTTATCACGGAGTTTATTAGCTATCATGAGGTGAGTTAGCTATCACAGAGGTGAGTTAGTTATCACAGGAATGGGTTAGTTATCATGGAGTGGGTTAACTATCACAGGACAAGGATAGCTATCATAGGATAGGTTAGCTATCATGCATGGGTTAGCTGTGGTGGAGTGGGTTAGTTATCATGGGGTAGGCTAGCTATCATGGGGTAGATTAGCTATCATGAGGTAGACTAGCTAGGTGGGTTAGCTATGGTGGAGTGGGTTAGCCGTCTTGGGAGTAGGAATGTGGTTCTATAAGAAGAGGAAGAGAGACTCGAGCCTGGCGCCCAGTCTCTCATCATAGCATGCCCGCCCTCACCATGGCATGCCCTGCCCTCTCCGTGGCACGCCCTGCCCTCACCATGGCATGTCCAAGCTTCTTCCAGCCTCGGCAGATTCCCCAGCAACACGAGGGCCCTCACCAGATGTAACCCTCAGCCTTGGCCTCTCAGTCTCCATAACCATAAATTCTGTTTCTTTATAATTATCCAGTTTCAGTATTCAGTTACAAGCAGGAGAAATCAGTCCAAGAAAGCCCTCTTGGTGTGATCGGCTGAGTTTACAAAGGCACAGCCTTCTGCATGGGGACTTTAAAAGGCATCTCCTGATGACTCTGTCCATGTCTGGCCTCCTGTGCGCTGTCCAGGAAATGAGTTGGGTGCCCTGACAAAGAGAATTAAAAAGTCCCACTGCCCTTAGGGGAGGGCTTCCACAGGACGCTACCCTGGGATGTGCCTGCCATACCCTAATACTGTGACGATGGATTGGGAAGGCCTATGTTCCAGGCCTGCCACTGCCATATGACCTGGGACAAGCCTCTCTGCCTTTCTTGGCCTTGATGTCCTCCTCTGTCCAGCAGAGCAGTAGAGTTCAGTGGTCATTGGCTTCGACACTGAAATAGATAAATTTTTCCCTAGTGTTCCAAGAACACGTTTTACTGTTTTTCTCCTCCCCCCGCCTTTTTTGTTTTCTTTTTAAATTTTTTAAAATTTTCTCTTTCAGCAATTTGGATGAACTTAGAGTCTGTCATACTCGGTGATCTATCACAGAAACAAAGAACTGAGTACCCCATGTTCTCACTCATAAGCGGACCCTGAACAATCATAAGTATACTACAAGAAAGGGATTGGCAGTAGTGGGATACTGCCGGGGATGGGGGAGGGTACTTGATCTCAAACCAGGCAAAGAGAGAACCAAAGTGGGGCTCAAACTTTACCTGTACGATGACCATTTGTATACCTAACCCTGAATTGTATCCCCCGTTTTTAAAGTAAAATAATTTTTTAAATGATTAAAAAAAAAGATCTCTTCCAGCTGTTTCCCGTGTTCATGGTAAGAACGCCCCACCCACGGCTGTGAATGGTGCACGATGGCAGGCCCATGGGCGCGGGGTGCTCCACACACAGGCTTCTCTCACAATCCTCTCCACAAACCTGTGAGGGTGGACTTGGGGTCCTGGCTTCACGAACCAGGAAGTCTGGCTCAGAGTGGTGGAGGGACCTGCCCAGCTACCCGAGTAGGGAACAGAGAGATTGGGGCTCTGAGTCAGGAAGGTGGGACTTCAAAGTGCATGCCCTTCCTGCTCCGGTGCTATCTCCCGCTGGCCACTGTCCTCACTCCTGGCGGAATGTGACTTTCCAGCAGGCAGGCGGGTGGGGGGAGGAGGTCACCTCCTTTACCCTTGATGGCATGTGTGGGAAGACCTTAGTGGGCAGGGGCCTCGTGTCCACGCCCCCCACCCTCCTCTCTACCACCTCTTTCATCAGAGCTCGGGGTAGGGAAGGGACAGTCTGATGTCCTAGGCTGGCCCCAGTAGACCGACCACCACCTTCAATCTTTGTGATGGCCCACCTTGAGGAGAACAGAAATTGAACCAAGACACACACGGCCACTGCTTGAGGCCAGGAGTTTGAGACCAGCCTGGACACCCTAGCAAGACCCCCATCTACACAAAAATGAAAAAATACAAAAATCACCCACAGCCAAAATTAACTGTCACTGAAACCTGTGAGGACAAGTGTCCTGTGAGGACACTTGCTTGCCGGTCTTTCTTGCTTTTCTGGGGTGTCTCTGTCTGGGTGGATGGGGGTTGGGGGTCTCTGCAGGAGGAAGGTGGCCCTCGGTCCATCGGTCAGTTTGGAGCAACCCGGGGGTCCTCTAGGGAGGTATCAGCTGTGAGGCATGGGTGGGAGGGGACCCTGGGAGACACTGCAGGCCGAGGGTGAGCTGGCAGCACTGGCACCTGGGATGGTATGTGGGCTCTCAGCTGCCACTAATGCAACCTTTAGGGGAGGGACACGCCAGTCGAGGCAGCCCTGGGATAGGGTCCAGGGAGTAAACACCGGCCTCATTCTGCTCCTTCAAGCTGATTTTGTGCCAAGGCGCTCACAGTAGCCAGAGGCGGAAGAGCAACCATGTTGATTCTGTTTGTTTATTTTTAGTTGGGGTCTCGCTCTTTCCCCCAGGCTGGAGTGCAGTGGTGCAATCATAGCTCAATGAAGCTTTGACCTCCTGGACTCAGGCATGATAGCTTGGACTACAGGCATGTGCCACTACCCCTGACTAATTTTTTTGATTTTTTTGTAGAGACGAGTTCTCATAGTTATGTTGCCCAGGCTGGTCTTGAACTCCTGGGCTCAAGCGATCCTCCTGCCTTGGCCTCCCAAACTGTTGGGATTACAGGCGTATGCCACTGCGCCCAGCTAAAACTTCTCTTCAAAAGCAATTTAATAAATAAAGCAAAAACACAAGTCACAGATGAGAAGTTACCTGCAAGATAATGGATCCAGGATAAGTGTCCAGGCGACATAGAGACCTTCTGAGATGCTACCGGTAAAGATAAGCAGGAAAGGAGGAGTCAGGCGGAGGGTGCCAACAGGCCACCAGAAGAAGAGAGCACGTGCCCGGAGGAGAGCCCTGCAGAAGGGGCCCGACTGGTGGTGAGGGACATGCACATCAAAGGCCCCGGGTGATACCTTCCAGACCCCATAGACTGGCAACGCTTGGAAGTCCTGGCCACTGCACAGGGCAGCGAGGAGCAGGAGAGACAGGGCCGCGTGCTCAGCTGGGGAGACTGTGCAGAGTCCAGCAGAGCAGAGGTCATGCAGCATCCAACAGGGGGGAGGTCGTGTGCACCTACGACCCGGCGTCCCTTCAAGCAGGAGCTTCCGGGGTACATGGCAGTGTGGCTCATGTCAGTGGGCGACCTGGAAATGCCCATCCACTGAAAATCAATACATTACGCCAAGGTGGACACCGGAACCAGAAGGCGAGTGAGCACTGTCTACGTCTCCAAAACATGGCATCGAGTCAGAGATGCCGAATATGATCGCAGCAGAGTTGGAAGATGCCCAGGAAAGGTGGGCGGAGCTTCCCATGGAGCCGGGGACGTCCCTCCTGCACCTCATCCGCCTCTCAGGAGGGACCAATCACTGCACAGGGAGGCAGGGCGTGTGACCGTGTGTGGCCGTGTGCGTGAGCCATGTACATGTTGTTAAGTGTGTGGTCATGTATGCGTGGCCAGGTACGTGTGGCCATGTGCGTGGGCTGTGTGCATGAACCATGTGCATGTGCCAGCATGTATGAAATTTGTGTGTGTGTGACATGATGAATGTGCAGGGTTGCACGTGCGTGCCCCTGTATGGGTGATGTCACAGTCTGTGCACGTGTAGGGCGCTATCACATACCTGGTGTGTGAGTGAGTGCGCAGTGCGTGTGTGACAATGGCATGAGTATAAGTGTGTGTGTGCCGAGGATGGGGTCTCAGGGTCCCCAGAGGCAGTGCCCTTCCTGGGTCACCACCCAGCTCCTGGCTGTCCACAGGCCTCTTGTGCCAGTGGCACCAGGCGTGGGTGGACACGAGAGGAATGAGGATCCTGTTGTCTTCTGCCTCGGGAGGTCGCCTCTGAGGGGAGGACACAGCCAAGGACAGGCGTGAGCAACCCACACTCCCTGATGGTTGTTGAAAATGTTCCCACCTGGTGTGCTACCCCAGCTGTCCAGCAGGTGGCGCAGTCCCAAGCAGGTTCCCTCGGGATGCCAGGGGTCCCAGCCCCACCCTCTCAATGCAGGTGGAGACACTGAGGCTGGCATGCTCCTGTCTGTCCTGCATACCGGAGTGGTCAGGGTAGGGGGAACTTGCTCGGTGCTGGGAGCCACGGAGAGCCAGACAGACTGGCCCTGCTCCAGAGCTCGTGTCCCAGCAAGGACACAGGGCCTGTCCGTGGGGTATGGCCAACCCTGAGACACCCCACTAGTGTAAGACCCATCCCCCCGCTGCCCTGAGCCCACCGTGTGCCACTTTCTCTCATCCAGCCTCCTGCACCCCTCCTTCACTCCCTTATCCCTTCACCCTACCCGTGTTTGGGGTACAGGCAGCTGTCCCAGTGGACAGTACGGAGGCATGGGGTCTGCGTGCTCTGTCCACTTGGCTCTCCACACTCGAGCTGTGTGGCCTCGGGCAAAGTGCTTAGCATCTCTGGGCCTGTTTTCTTCACTGCAAAGTGGGGATAATAACTGTCACCAACACAGAGAGTCCTGGGAGGACTGAAAATGGAAATATGAAAATATCCCACAAAGGCACCAGGTCCCTCCACACAGGCACTGCAGCCAGACCTCCCCTGGAATTTTTTTTTTTTTTTTGAGTTGGAGTCTCACTCTGTTGCCCATGCTGGAGTGCAGTGACACAATCACAGCCACTGTAGCTTCAACCTGCTGGGCTCAGGCCATCCTTCTGCCTCATCCCTAGTGGCTGGAACCACAGCATGCCACCATGTCTGGTTAATATTTAAATTTCCTGTAGAGACAAGGTCTCGCCAAGTTGCCCAGGCTGGTCTCGAACCTGTGGGCTCAGGCACTCTTCTCACCTTGGCCTCCCAAAGTGCTGGGATTGCAGGTGTAAGCTGCTGCACCTGGCCCTTTCCTGGTTTTATTGGGCCCCCCCAAAAGATACGTTCAAGTCAAACCCCCTGAGACTTGTGGATGTGACTTCACACGGAAATACGGTCTTTGTGGGTGTGATTAGTTAAGAGGTAGCCACACGGGGTAGGGTGAACTCTAAAGCCAGTGTCAAATGTCCTCATAAGAAGAAGAGAGACACACAGAAGAGGAGGCTGTGTGAAGACAGAGGTGGAGGCGGGGGTGATGGGGCCATGAGCCAAGACACACCTGGGGCCACCAGGAGCTGGAAGAAGCAAGCACAAGACTCTTCTGGGCCTTCTTGAGGAGCGTGGCCCTGAGATGCCTTAGCTTCAGGCTCCCAACCTCTACAGCTGGGAGGGAGGTGCCCTCCTGCTGTAAGCCATGCAGCGTGTGGTCGCTGGTCACCAGCCCCAGAGACTAAGGCACTGGGTGTGCCCAGGAGGGGGCAGGAGGTGGGCCTGGTCACAGTTCCAGGCCAAACCCTGGCTGGCTCCTGGCACTCTTTGACTCTCATGGGGCGAGGCGAGTAGGCAGGTCCTACTCAGTGCCCAGTGGTTGCCTGCAGACCCCCAGACAGCCACCTTTTTTGCACACGCACCCCATGTCTCTCTCCCTCCCAGCCTGGGGTGCTCTGAGGACAACTTGAGCAGGTGCTGCAGGCCCAGACATGGCAGGAGGAAGCTGGCTCTGTGCAGGGGTGTTGGCACGGGAATCCTGCCTCTGTCCTGCACGGGGAATGGGTGAGCTTCCCTCTGAGCCACAGTCTTCTCATCTATAAAGGGAGGTAGCTGCAATGCCTCGCTCATAGGGCTGTTGTAAGGATGAAACCAGACATCACCCGTCAGGGGCATGGCATAGCGTACGTAGGCACTTGGTACTTGCTCCGTGACTATCATATATACTAAACACTTCTCAAAACAGTGGATGGGGCTGGGCTCAGGGGTTCATGTCTATTATCCCAGCACTTTGGGTGGCCAAGATGGGAGGATCACTTTGAGCCCAGGAGTTTGAGACCAGCCTGGGCAACATAGCGAGACCCTGTCTCTACAATAAATAAAAAAGTTAGCTGGGTGTGGTGGTGCACGCCTGTAGTCCCAGCTACTCAGGAGGCTGAAATGGGAGGATTATCTGAGCGCAGGAAGTTGAGGCTGTGGTGAGCTGTGATCATGTCACTGCACTCCAGCCTGGTCGACAGAGTGAGACCCCGAGTAAAACAAAACAAAACAAAACAAAACAACAATAGATGGAGGAACAGAACAATCCCTAGGTTGCATTTGGAAATGCCCAGCCCCAAGTAGGGTTTGTCAGGGTCAAGTGGGGTTCGGCCTGGATGTGTGTGTGGGCTCTGGTGGGCACTTTCTCAGAGGGGGCAGAGGGTAGAGTCTGTCCAAGACCTGGGTCACTAGGAGAACACCAGTTTCTGCAGCAGGAATGTGGGCATCAGAGGAACAGAAGCACTGGGGCTCCGAGTGGGACATGAGCATCCGGGCACCTCGGAACCACCTGGAAGGTTTCTGGAGTCGGGCGGAACCACAATGCACTGGGACTGCAGGCCTGTCCAGCAATACGTGTCAGAGGCTCCACTTTAGGGACTGTGTCAGTGTTTCCCGGCCCAGAAATTCATTCGTGCCAAGGGGAGTAACGGAAAGAACTTTCGTAGCCAGCAAGGGCGGAGCAGGAGAGCGGAGTACCCGGGAGCCAACAGGGCAGAGGCAGGAAGGGAGGCCAAGCCCGGCCTCTCCCCCCTGCACCCCAAACACATTTAGCTTCCCTTGTGGGAGATCAGGAAGCTGCAGCAGAACTTCTGAGAGAAGATTTAGGTTTGGGTTTTGTTTTTGTTTGCCTGTTTGTTTTGGGGACAGGGTGTCACTCTGTCCCCCAGGCTGGAGTGCAGTGGCATGATCACAGCTTACCGCAGCCCTTACCTCCTGGGCTCAGGTGATCCTCCCCCCTCAGCCTCTTGAATAACTAGATGAAGGAACCCAACAGAGGTGCGCATCCTCACACTCAGATTTTGTTTTAAATTTTATTGTAGAGATGAAGTCTTGCTACGTTGCTGAGGCTGGTCTTGAACTCCTGGGTTCAAGCTATCCTCCTGCCTCAGCTCCCAAATGCTGGGTTTACAGGCGTGAGCCACCGTGCTAGGCTGTGGGACTCTATGTGCTATTCTAATGAAGACGTTGTAGCCTGGAGGCTGATGGACACACAGGGCTATGGGGTGAGTTTTGTGTTCCCTACAAATTTATATGTTGAAATTCTGGCACCCAAGTGAAGATGTTAGGAGGTGGTGCCTATGAGAGGTGGTGAGGTCATGAGAGGGAGTGTCAGGGGTGGGATTCGTACCCTTATAAAAGGGGCCTCTTCTTCCACATGAGGACACAGTGAGAAGGTGACATCTGTGACCAGAAAGAGGGTCCTCACCAGATACTGAATCTGCCCGTGCCTTGACATGGACTTCCGGCCTCCAGAACTCTGAGAAATAAATTCCCATTTCTCGTAAGCCATTCAGTCTGCTGTGTTTGTTAGGGCAGGCCATGTGGATTAATGCACGTGGACATCCAGAAATGCAACATTTGTGCTTGTGAGCTTTGGTGGTCACTTGGATTTGAACTTGGGTGATGATGGCTATCTTACATGAACTGCCAAGCGCTGGCCGAGGATTCCTATGAGTCTTCTCTGTAGCCAATGCAGAACAGCCAGCCAGCCAGGAAGCTGTCCTAGAGACAAGGGGAGCTTAGCACACAAAAATGGCCATGGCACGTCGCGCGCAGTGGAAAACGCTGAAAACGGCAGACACGTCCACCCAGGAGACGGCGGAATGAATGATGCTGCTTGCTCTGGTGAAAGACTGTAGGATCATCCAAAGAAAGTTAGAAATGTGAGAATGTGCCTGTCTGGAGACCCTGTAATTCACTTCCTGAAATTCATCCCAAAGACATGCACACAGGAGCATGAAGAAATAAGAGACTGGAGTTTCATGACTGGGGACAATCAGGAACCACTCGCGGTCACTCCTAGGACTCAGTGGAATAACCGAATGGACTCATGCAGGTGGAGCACAGGGCTGTCCCCGGTCAGAAACAGACAGCCAGGGTCAAGGAAGACAGGGGCAGCTTATGAAGGTGTGGGATGAGGGTTGGAGGGAGGTCGAAAAGGACGGGACTCAATGCTGATCTCACAAGAGGGAGGCTACTGGCACCCCGGGCCAGGACCCAGGGCCACTGGGCAGAGCTGAGACTTTCAGAAGGGAACGTAACCTCGGCCCACCCACCAGGACCAGGAGCGAGGGAGCCAGCGGTGAGCTCCCGGGGCCTTCTCTCCCCCTCCTCTCAGGTAAGCTCCTGGCCCTTTTTCCCCCACTCTCAGGTAAGTACCCCATCCCTGTCTCTCCGCCCCTCCTTGAGTAAGCCCCCCAGCCCTCTCTCTCCCTCCACTCTTGGTTAAGCATCCCCCTCTCTCTCTCCCACTCTCTGTTCTAAGTCTTCTTTGGCCAAGCCCAGCTGAAGGACCGAGGGCCAGAGAGCTCAGTGGCGCAGTGGGCCAGGTCAGTCCCCAGGACACAGGGCAGTGGAGAAGGGAGGAGAGAGGGTAAGGGGTCAGGTAGGGAAGGCCTCACAGAGGGTCGTGTTGGAGAGACGGTGCAGCGTCTAAAACGCACGTGTGTGTGCATCTGTAAGTCTAAATGCGACACAGCCTGGTATTCTTCTCCTAACCCAGCGGGGTTGTAAGAGGAGAAAATGCAATAAAAGCATTACATGAATATATGTATAATGTGAGCAAAACTTCATCTCTACAAAAAAAATCAGAAAATTCGCCAGGGATGGTGGCGCAGTCCCTTGGAAGGCTGAAGTGGAAGGACTGCCTGAGCCCAGGAGGTCAAGGCTGCAGTAACCGTGATGTGCCACTGCACTCCAGCCTGGATGACAGAGTGGGACATTTACTAAAAAAAAAAAAAAAAAATATATATATATATATATATATATATATATATATATATATATATTTATTTATTTATTTATTTATATATGTATGTGTGTATGCATGTATAATGTGAATATATACATGTTTATATACCTATATATATACACATATATGTGGATATAATAATATAATATCCACCTATAATATAATAACATATATATGTGGATATAATATATAATATCTAGCAGATATGTGCAGGCATGAGCTTACATTTGGAAGTAAAAACATTTACATAGAGGTTTCTAAGAGTCACGGCCCAGCAGTCCATACGCCAAGGGGCTGGCAGTGAGCGAAGGATGACCTTCTTTTCCTCCCTCCCCTTGTCAGACTTTTCATTTGCTGAATATTCTGGACAAGCACGCTTGCTCTCACGATGAAAAAGCAGTTATTTTGCAGTGAATACACAAGTGACGTGGCCAGGATCCGTGGTGTCCACAAGGATGGCGGTGTGACATGGACTGATGCTTCCTGGTGCCACATGACGTGGGACGAGCAGCCAGGCTCCTGCCGTGAGTGTGGAAGCAGTCTCCCCTGGGAGGGGGGACCCTGGTGGTGGAGGTCGCATGGGAGTGCTGCTTTCGTCCTGCCTCCATATTCCCTGCACAGAACGGAACCAAGTGGGTTTTTACAAGACAGGAGGCTCTGTGATCAAGCCTGGAGGAGGCGGAGCTCAGTTTCCAGACAGAAAGAAGGGGTCAGGCCGAATCCAGAGGCAGGTTTACAGATGGGGAGACTGAGACCCAGAGGGTGCCCTCCTGTGCTCACGACACACCCCACGCTGCACTCACTCCCAGCAATCGCTCTGGTGCGCGTTATCCACATCTTACAGGAAGCGCCCTCTCAGCCAGAGTGGGCATGGGACCCCGGTTTGACCCCATGGCACAGACTTTCCTGGCTTGCTGTCTCCTTGGAGGGTCCTCTTTCCTGCCCAGAGGTGCCCCCACCTCATCTTTTGCCCGGGGGTCCCTCGCTCTCTCTGTCTGCCCAGGGCAGGAGTGATTGGGCTGAAGTCCAGGGCCTTCAGGGCAGGGAGGCAAGTGGTCAATGCTCCTCCCACCCACAAGTAAAGCGGCCAACCAGCTCTGGACCACGCGCAGGCATCCAGGCCTCCGGTCACGGCTGAGATCACTCACAGCTAGGTGACATCTCCACTCCTGACCGGGCCAGCACTTTCCCATCCTGCCAGAACTTTCAGGAAACAGCTGACTGGCTCTGAGTAGAGGGGGCCAGGCCCTGGATGGCCTTTCTGGTTTGCAGGACCCCAGGGGCTCAGCAGGCATAGAAAAGGCCTTGCTTTCCTCTTGCAGGACAGAGTCCAGCTGCGGGCTCATGTTCTGAGTGACCCTGGCAGGCCTGTCCCCAACTTGGGACTGGCCCCTGTTTCCATGGGGGTGGGACGGGGCGGTACCATTGCCCCTGACCTCCCGGACATTCCTGTGGCCACTTAGGCTCAAGAGGTTACCAAGTTCCCATTGCTCAGAGGAGGACAAGGATGAGTCCAGTGGCCCTGACATTGTGCGCCCTGGACGTCTGACTCCCATAGAAACAGGCATTCCCATGGGACTCGTGGATACACTTCAGGAGTCTGTGAATTTAACAAGAAAAAATTACATCCTTGTTTCCACCAACCTCCAGCTAATGCACACAGGACCCCGATTCAGCGGGCTCAGGCGGCTGTGACTTTGCCTTTCACTTAGGGACCTCAGTTAGGGGCCCGCCAACCAGAGTCCCGCCAAGTATGTCACAGAAACACTGTCCTTACCCTCAAGTGTCCAGGCAGGTGCTGTGAGCTACCCACTTGCCAGATGAGACGACCAAGGGACGGCAGGGCAGTGTCAGCCCTCAAGGCTCCCGGTTTGAACAATGGGTCTGAGATTTGCGTCCCAGTCCCTCTGATCAGCTCAAACACTATACCAGAATGGTATGACTCCACAGCAGTGGACAACCCCGCAGGCCCTCCCCAGCCTGTGGGAGACACGGGATATGAGAGCTGGTTATTTAATGCACTATTGAAGAAGCGCCATCACCAAATCTTAATCTAAAACAGTATCTATCTTCTATCTCTCTCTCTACTATCTCTCTCTCTCTCTGTCAATCTATCTTTCACCTGCTTATTTACCTATTATCTATCTCCCTAGCATCTATCTCCCTCTCCATCTATCCTATCTATCTTCTATCATTTATCATCTATGTATCTATCTATCCACCCATCACCTATCTATTATCTGTCAATCAATAATCGATTTATATCGATCTGTCATCTATCTATGTATGTATCTATTTATCTCTCACCTATCATTTATCTACCTTTGTATCAATCACCTATCATCTATCTATCTATCATCTATCTAATCTAGCAATTGATTTTTTATATAGCCTATGCACTTTATTTATGCACGTATTTATTTGTTTATTTTTTAATAAAATTGTTCTTTCTTTTCTTTTCTTTTCTTTTTTGCGATGGAGGTCTCACTATAATGCCCAGGCTGGTCTTGAATCCTGCGCTCAAACAATGCTCCCGCCTTGGTCTCCCAAAGTGCTGGGATTCCAGGCGTGGGCCTCCAGGCCTGACTGATTTGTGCATCTCAAACATTCTGAGAAGGGATCCCGGGCTTGCATGAAATGACAGGTGGACCCGTGGCACACAAAGGGCTAAGAGCCCTTGCTTTCATGCTTTCTTGGAAAATGATGAGGGTGAGGATGTGAATGCAGCTTCCATGAGGGCAGAGCTTGCCTGTCTCAGCTCATGGTTCTGTTTCCAGCATCTGAGTGAGCTCCTGGTCAAGGCAGTGTCTGGCTTCCCTAAGCCATGCCTAAGGGAAATGTATACCTTTAAACTTGTCCCTGTGGGTACCATGGGGGCTGTGGTACAGCATGCCCTGCAAATGCAGCCTCAATTTGAGGCCCTGGGATCCGCCTTCTGGGGAGATTGCTGCCAGGTCGCCTTGCCTGTGTATACGCTGGGGCAGCCATGGGCCTTGGTAACTGCCCAAGGAAGGGATAAGTCCCAGAGGGTGTGCAGAACATGGCTCTGCACAGTCACCCAGGTTCAAATCCTGGCCCCATGATTATCAGTTGGGTGACTTCCCTAACCTTTCTGACTCTTGTTTCCTTATCTGTAACATGCGCTTAATCATAGAACTTTAATGAAAATGTTCTGTTTGCTTGATCAC
>NW_007248433.1:910524-911913 GCF_000164805.1 Carlito syrichta
ATCCATCCATCCATCCTCCATCATCCATCATCCATGCATTCATCCTCCAACCACCATCCATCTATCCATTCACCCATTCATCCACTCACCCATCTACTCATCCATCTCACCCATCCACCCCTTCATCCATCCATCTACCACCTACCCACCCAGCCATCAATGCATCTTTCACCTTTTTTCTTATGTGCTTCAGAATGCACACTTTTCTCCCTAAATTCTTCTGATGGCAAATCACTGATAAAAACTTTAATATTTCAGAAGCCTGAATGTACTTCTAGAAATGAAGATGGCCAAGTCCTGCTTCCTTCTTGCCTCTCCCTATTCCTGCTCTGCACTCCCAGACTTAGAGACCCCAGGCCAAGGAGCAATAGGACCTCTGAATTCCTTCCAGACTCCTGATTGTTGAAGGACCCTCTATTAAGAATCTGAGGACAAGCAGAAGCTGGTGCTTTTGTCCACAAGGGGCAGCGTCCCTTGAAGCCCTTCAATGAGAGCTGAGAGCTTGCTCTTCTGGCTGTGGGACTCATGCCTAACTTCCCCTGGATGATATCCAGCTTTGGCACCAGCTTGGACCAGAGGCTTACAGAGGTAGTGAGCACTCCATCACTGCAGATGCTAAGCCAAGGCTGAAACAAGCTCTGGTGGGGTAGGAGAAGGTTTTGCAGAGGATAACAGAGCAAGGGTTTTTCACCCCCAGCACTGTTGATATTTGGGCTGGTAGTTCTACACTGTGGGGTTGACCCATGCACTGTGGGATGTTACCCGATGTTCCCGGTCTCAGTCCTCCGGAGGCCAGTAGCATCCCCCCAACCCAAATGGCCACCCAAGATGCCTCCAGTCCCAAGTGTCCCTGGGGATAAACGTGCCCACAGCTGAGGACTTCTGGCCTAGAGGAAATGCAAAGTCCTGCCATCTTGAAGTCCCAAGGTGTTCCGGCTCCCCAGGCTTCTTCCTGCCTCAGCGCCCTGTGCTCATAGCGGCACCTATGGACACAGGGCTGCTCTTATACCTCCTTCTCCCTCTCCTTCTTAGCCCACCTCATGTATGCATCCTTTCAACAACACCCCGTGCGCTGAGTCCAGGGGAATGTAATACCAACAGCTCTCCATCTCGTCTATCGGGTAGGAATAACAGTCGTCTGGCCTGGAAGTGTGTGCAGATCGAGCCAGGCAGTGCCAGGAAGAGCACATGTGCTCACAGTCAAGAGCCATGACAAAGGTCTGCTGGGAGAAAGGGGCCGGGCGGGGCAGGGAGGCTGTGTCTGGGACACCTGTTCTGAACCTTGGAAGCAGCATCTGAGGGTGGCGGGGGGGAGGGGAAACGGGGGTCTGGGCAGGGGTTGTGCAGCAGTGGGGGGGCGGGGTGGACCAAGGGAGGTAAGGCCTCCAA
>NW_007248433.1:912033-918403 GCF_000164805.1 Carlito syrichta
GCCTATGGGGGTGGGGCCCGGCCTCCAGGGGCGGGGTCAGGCCTTTTGAGGGCAGAGCTAAGCCTGGGGAGACACCATGTCTCCTGAGGGAAGGGACAGACCTGGGAGTGGAACCTGGCCCTTGGGGGCGGGGACAGGCCTGGGGGAGGAGCCATGCTTCCTGGGCATGGGTGGGGCCGGGCATTCTGGGAGGGGGACTAAGTGTGGGGTGGAGCCAGGATCCTGGGGGAGGGACCAGGCCTAGGGGAGGAGGCAGACATCTAGGGGTGAGGCCAGGACTCCTGGAGGTGGGGCCATACCTGGGGGCAGAGCCAGGCCTTTTGTGGGGAGGGCCAAGAGGGAGTAGGGCCAGTTTTCTTGGGGGTGGGCTAGGTCCCAAGGGTGGGACCTGTCCTGGAAAGGGTCTACATCTGGGAAAGGGCCGAGCTCAGAGGCCGGGCTAGGCTGATGACTGGTTGGAGAAAGAAACCAGAAAAGGCAGCCTCCTTGCCGACTTTGCGGAGTCCTACAGCCTGGTTTTCTGTCTTTCCGTGGTGTTAACATCTGGCCAAATAGCACCTTTACAACTCGTTGCCAAAGCATTTGCTGGTAAGGATGGAAACAGTCGTCCATAAGGGACTAGCTAAATCATTTGGGGTGAGCTCCCATGGGGAGATGCATGGCTGGCGTGCAAATGTGCCCCGCTGGGAAGGGGTCTGAGTGTATCAGCTAGAAAATGTGGGAACAGACAGTGTGCTCTGTACACACAATCTGTACACACCGTCATTTGGGTACAAAAGCAAAAACACATGTTATTATATGTGATTATCTCTGCACCCAGAACTTCTGGAAAGGCCCCAGGAAGCCAGTCACATTGCCCCTGGGTTGCTGGGAGCCGGGACAGGTCTGAGAAGGAGAGCCTCATTTTATTCTCACTTTATCCCTGAGCTGTTTCAAGCTGCGAGTGGCTGCAGGCCACAGATCACCCTGGTATGTGTTCTGTCATGGAATGGTGGTATCCAGATGCAGGCAGTCCTGGCTGGGACAGCAGCTCCTTGCTGGCAACAGAGGCTTCGCCTGCTTCTGTCCTCATGGCCGCAAGATGGTGGCCACCGCACCAAGGTCAGGAGGCATTCCAGGTCAGAAGAAAAGTGGCACGTGACTCAGAGGCAGCTCAGCGAAGGGCTTTTACAAGCCCCCACTGACCTGTAGGTCTCGTCGGAGGCGCTGGGTCACATACCCAGCCAGCTGCGGAAAGCCTGGGGAAATGTCACTTCTCAGCTGTACTTTGGTGTGCGGGACAAAACCAGAGCTCTGTTGGGAATGGAGGGATGCGTGGGGCGGGGTCAGACACCTGCACCTTTTGAATCTTGTGGTCAGTAACTATGGGGGGGCAAAAAAACCCTGGAATTTATTTATAAAAATCATGTGTTTATTCTTACATGTTTAAACTTCCATCACCTTCAAAATCCTCTCCATTAGATGCAAGACACATATCGAGACCCCTTTTCCACTGCTTGAAACAGTTTTTGAACCTGTCAGTTTTGTTGCCTTTTAGTGCTTCTGCCGTATTTTGTTTCACCTCTTCCACATCAGCAAAATGTTTTCCTTCGAGGACTTTTTTCATCCAGGGAAACAAAAAAAGTCACTCAGGGCAAGATCAGGTGAAAAGGGAGGGTAGGACATGGGGACCATACCCATTTGGGTCAAAAACTGCGGAACACTCGACGAGGTGTGGGCAGGTGTGATCATAAATCACCACCAAGACATGGCCAAACGTGTGGAAAGAATCTACAGAAAAATTCACTGAAGCCGAACGCAGCCTCTCTTGACCATGCTGGCTGGTCCACGGATGCCAATGGGTTTCTAGAACACTCACCTGGTGGAGGAAGCTGGTTCTACAAGGGTCCCGCCCTCCGAAAGACAATTTCGATTTTTTGGGGTCCCCCTTGTGTTACCTGCCAGCACAGACAAACATCTTCCACACCAAGCCAAGAGCCACAACTGGAGAACGTGCTCCTGGCAGTTGACGGCTCGTCTCCCAGACCCTCCACTCATGTCTGCGGCACAGCTTGGGCCTTGGCCGGAGCCTCTGTGGGAGCAGATGTAGGTATGCCTTGGAGGAGGGAGCTTTGAGGCAGCAGGGCCCCCTTCCTGCTGGCGGGAGGATGGGGGACGTGCCAGGTGACAGGTGAGGTGGCAGATGGTGGCTGAGGGGGGTGTCAGTCTGAGAAGTAATGAGGTAGCTCATTAGCAGGCGATTTGATTTTTGTTTGTGGCCGAGAACTCAGCCCAGCCCAGCTCCCTGGGCCCCAGTCAGGGCCCTGCTGCTGCCTGTTTAGAGGTGACACAACCCTGTCCCTTCATAAAGCCTCCGATGCCCCTTTCTCTCAAGCCGTGGTTCCCAGACCTGCCTGTGCCTCCCAGACACTCGGAGATGTGTTTCAAATGCAGATCCCAGGCTCTGCCACCCAGAGGGTAGGACCCAGAGGTAGTGAGGGGGCCCATCAACCTGCACTTTTTTTTTTTTTTGAGTTGGAGTCTCACTCTGTCACCCAGACTGGAGTGCAGTGGCCGCTCCCGGCCACTGCAGCCTCAACCTGCTGGGCTCCGGCGATCCTACCGCCTCAGCCTTCCGAGTAGCTGGAACTACAGGCACACGCAGCCATGCCCGGCCAATTTTTTATTTATTGTAGAGATGAGGTCTTGCCAAGTTGCCCAGGTGGGTTTCGAACCCGTGGGCTCAGGCAATCCACTCACCTCGGCCTCCCAAAGTGCTGGGATTACAGGCTGAGCCACCGAGCCCGGCCAACCTGCACTTTTTAAATTAAGACTTTAAAATTTTTTCATAGAGATGGGAATCTTGCTATGTTACTCAGGCTCGTTTCGAACTCCTAGGCTCAAGCAATCCTCCAGCCTCGGCCTTCCAAAGTGCTGGGATGACAGGCATTAGCCACTGCGCCTGGCCCAATCTGCATTCTTAGACAAGCTCCCAGGTGCTTCTGATGAGGGAAGTCCTTGCCTCGACTGTGGATTCATATCCAGATGTGGTTTATTGAGCGCTTCTGTGGGCGGGACATAATTCTAGACCCCGCACATACATTAGGATCATCACCCACGAGGCAAAACTGTCATGACCCCATTTTACAGACCAAGGACATCGGAGTGCAGAGAGGTAGAGTCCCTGTGTCTAGTCACACAGCAGTCTGGGAGAAACCTGAGACAGCCTTGGTCTCCTGAGCTGACGAAGTCCTGGTGGCTGCTCTGTCCTGCTTAGTCTTGCTACGTACTTGAAGTTCTGGTGCTGTCGCTTCCCATTCACAGACAGGGTAGACTGAGGCTGGAATGGGGGGTGCCCACTCTGAGTCCCAGCGCTTCCAGATGGTAAAGTGTCTTTCTTCATCAGAACCTCCATAGTCAGAGCCAAGTGTGTGTGTGTGTGTATGTGTGTGTGTGTGTGTGTGTGTGTGTGTGTGTAAAGAGAGACAGAAATTTAATGCAGGGAGTTGGCTCCAGTGATTAGGGAGGTTAACGAGTTCCAAATCTGCAGGGTGGGCCAGGAGGCTAGGGACCCAGAGAAGGGTTGGCTGTCTGCTGCAGAATTCCTTCTTGCTCGAGGGAGGTCAGTCTTTTTCCTTCTACTGATTGGAAAAGATCCACCTTGTGACCTGCTTTACTCAAAGTTCATCATTTTAAGAGTTCATCTCATCCCAAAACACCCTCACAGAAACATCTAGAATAACATTTGACAAATACGTAGGTCCTGGCACCCAGTCAATTTGACACAAAAAATTAACCATCACGGTGCCCCGTGAATACTCGTTGAATGACTCGGTGAACTCTCTTGGAGTCAGACAAAGCCTGGTTCTGTTAGGGCAGATTCCTCGCTCATAATGTCTGCCCAGATACGAGAAAGCTCGGCCCGAGGATGGCACCTCCCTGGATGGCCTCCTTGTGCGGCAGCCTCGGACCCGGCCCCAGGCGCCCACGCGGTGCCTTCTGGAGGGAGATGTGTCTGATCTGATCTGGGGCCAGCTCTGCCACCTGCCTGTCGGTTCCTACAGGCAGCCTGGCCCAGCCCCATGGGGTGTCTCCGTTTCTGGCCAGGATGGAGGTGGCCTCTCCGGGAAGCCTGCCAGCTTGGGCCTCGCAGGTGGCTGCCTCTGAACACCTACCACCACCTCCCAGGGAGTAAGGAGCTTTTGCTTTTGCCATTGACCTTGAGGCTGCAGCTTGGCTTCTGTTGCCCATTATGTAACACGCCACCTGGGGAAGTTTCCGGTGTTTGCCACACTGAATCGACCTTTCTATCGAGGGGTGTATTCGGGGCCCAGGACACCTGCCGGCAGGTGGTATGAGCAGGGGGTGCCGAATCTGAGCCTGGTTCAAATCCCCCTTCAACCGCTGAGAGCTACGTGGCAGGGGGTGCCTCCTTGGGCCTCAGTTTCCCCAGTTGTAACATGGAGAAAATCCCAGGACCTGCTTCTGGAGTGGTTGTGAAAATCAAGAGAGGATGCATGAGTTGACTGACCCAGGCCTGGAGTGGAGGAAGGTATCCACAAACCAAACACACTGGTGGCCGTGGAGTCCTGCATGCTGTGACCTGAAGCCATAGTCTAGCCTTCCTCCATGACCCTGCCACAGGCTTTTAGGGGAGGCAGTGGCCCGCCTGACTCACATGACCACCTATCTCTTCCCCTCCTCACCGCCTGCCGGCGAGTTCCCATAGTCATGGAAGCAGGTCACCTGCACAGACCAGGAGAGGTGGCATCCGGCTGGGCCATGTGTGTGTGTGGCCTTGTCCAGAGCCCCCAAGCTCCACTCGGCCCTCTCTTACTGCCTGGGAGGCCTGGCTTCCGTGGGCATCCAATTCCTTCCCTGTCAAGCGAGGGTCGTGGTAGCGATCGCCTCTGGGACAGTGTTGGGCATGAGATGAGGGATTGTGGGCTCTACGGTTGGAACAGTCCCTCCCAGACCCCTGCTGAGATATAATTCCTCATGTGGCAGGAGCGGGCGGGGCTTCTCAAGGTGATTGGGTCATGCGGGCCCTGCCTTCATGAATGGTTGGTCCCCCGTGGATTCAGGGATGAGTGGATGATCCTGGAGGGGACCAGTGGCTCTGTAGGAAGAGGTCTTCGCCTCCTTGGGACACCATGGAGGGCTCCCCCAGCAAGAAGTCCTCACCAGACACAGCCCCCAGCCTCGGTCTTTCTGCCTCCAGAGTTGTAAGGAAGATACCCCTTTCCTTTATAAGTTACCTGGCTTCGGGGAATCTGTTATAAGCAACAGAAAACAGACCCAGACAGTAGGAAAAGGGCTTATCCAAGAGCCTGGTACAGAGTCAGGACTCAAAATGAACACACACCACAGTGTCACCAGGGGTCTGTCCATGTGCGGTCCAGTCCTTCTTGTACAGGGTCATCCTCCTGGCGCTTGTATTAACTTTTTTGAAACATAAAATTAACCATTTTACTAATTTTTTTTGAGTCAGGGTCTAACTCTGCCACCCAGGCTGTAGTGCAGGGGCACGCTCACGGCCGCCGCAGCCTTGACCTGCTGGGCTCAGGCAATCCTTCTGCCTCAGCCTTCCAAGTAGTTAGAACTACAGGCACATGCCCTCATGCCCAGCTATTTATTGTATTGAAGAGACGAGGTCTTGCCAAGTTGCCCAGGCTGGTCTTGAACCCCTGGGCTCAGGCAATCCTCTCACCTCACCTCCCAAAGTGCTGGGATTATAGGTGTGAGCCACTGTACCCACATAGAGGATGGGAGCTGCCAGCTGGGGGATGGAGGATAGGGGACTGCCAGATGGGGGATGGAGCCTGCCAGCTGGGGGGATGGGAGTCCCATCCCCGGTGGTTTAGTGGTTAGGATAAACAAAATTTTTTTTTAAAAAACCTTGATTTTTAAAAAATGTTTTATTGAAATACAGTTCATACACCATACAATTCACCACTAAAGGTGAACGAATCATGGTAGTTGGTGTAGTCATAGGAATGTGCAGCTGTCACCACAATCAGCTGGAGGGCGTTTCCATCCTTTCCCGAAGAAGCCCTGCCCCCAGCTGGCAGTCCCCATGTCCCCAGTTGGCAGCCCCCTTCTCCCATCCCCCATCTGGTAGCTCCCATCCTCTATACCCCAGCTGGCAGCCCCAATCCCCCAACTGGCATTCCCCATTCCCCAGCCGGCAGCCCCCATCCCCCAACTGGCAGCCCCATCCCCCATTCCCCAACTGGCAGTCCCCATTCCCTAGGTGGCAGTCCCCTGTTCCCCATCTCCCAGCTGACAGCCCCCATCCCCCATCCTCCATCCTCCAGCTGGCAGCTCCCATCCCTCATTCCCCATCCCCCAGCTGGCAGTCCCCATTTCTCATCCCGAATCCCTCACCCCC
>NW_007248433.1:918748-935961 GCF_000164805.1 Carlito syrichta
TCCCCCAGTTGGCAGCCCCATCCCCCATCCCCCGACTCTAGGCAACCATGAATTGACTTTCTGTCTCTGTAATTTGTACATTTCACACACATGGACTCGTGCAGTGTTTGGTCTTGGGGTTTGGCTTCTCTCACCTGACTCGGCATTTTCAGGGCTCAGGCGCACTAGCATGTACCCAGATTCGTTCCTCTTGGGGCTGAATCGTAGTCCAACTACGGATAGATCGCCTTTTACTTATCCGTCATCCAATGGACATGTGGTACCTCCACCTTTTGGCTGTTATAGACACTGCGGCTGTGAAAAATCCGCGCGCAAGTTCTTGTGTGAGCAGATGTTTTCAATTCTCCTGGGTAGATTCTGGCGAGTGGAATTGCTGAGTCACATGATTGCTCTGGGTCAAGCTGTTTGAGGAACCGCCAGACTGTGCCCTACAGAGGTTGCGCCGTCTTCTGTCCCCACCAGTCTCTGTCTCTGTGCCCAGCAACACATGCCACCCCACCCCGTGGTGCCGACCACAGGCCAGCCTCCGAGAGCTCAGCATCTTCTCACGGGTGTGGGAGGAAGCCGGGGAGGCATGTGCATCGATGGTGGGGCCCAACCCAGGAAGGTCAGCTTCTGGGCAGCGTCCAGGCGCCCTTGGTGGTCAGGCATGAATGCTGTGGCCTCTGCGGTGTCTCAAGGTGGCATCTTGCCCAGAGTCATCCGTGGGACATGCTGCCATGAACTTGGTCCCTTCCCTCTGAGATGTCATGCTCCCCTGTTGCAGGAGCCTCCCAGGAAGGACGGTGCAGACCCCCACATGGAGCATGACTGGGGCGAGTAAATATCATTTCTAGGGAACTTCCTGGAGGCTGGGCCCAGAAACCTGCTCACCTGTCACCAAAGCGGAGTTCCTGGTGGGTGGGGAAGGAAGGGGTCACCCAGACAGCCCTTGGATCCTTGGTCATGCGAGTTCCAGAAAGTTCCCTTTGTTTTGTTCTATTTTTAGAGATTAGGTCTCATTCTGTTACCCAAGCTGGGGTGCAGTGGGGCAATCATAGTTCACTGTAACCTCGAACTCCTGGGCTCAAGAGATCCACCTACCTCAGCCTCCTGAGAAACTGGGACTATAGGTGCATGCCACCAGATCTGGCTAATTTTTTATATTTTTGTATTTGTAGAGATGGGGGCGGGGTCTCACTATACTACCCAGGCTGGTCTTGAACTCCTGACCTCAAGTGATCCTCCCATCTCAGCCTCCCAAAGTGCTGAGAGAACAGATATGAACCTCCCAGTCCAGCCTAGAAAATCCCTTTGAAGTGGAGAAATTCCCCAGAACAAGAGGAGGGAGCTCTGCTTCCTGTCTGCAGAGAACACAGAAGCTCATGGGGGAAGGTGCCCCTTAGATGGACGTATAGGGGAGCCCAGTCGGGCTCGTGGCCAGCAGCAGCAACCTAGCTTTGGTGCAAAAACGCCGGACACCGGGGGCAGGACTGTCCCTGCAGGCGCATCACACAGTCTAGAACTGGACCCCACTGTCCGCATGAACGGGAGGTGTGGGCTCGCAGGATCTGACTCCCTGTTCTCAGGCCCTTCTGAACCATGTTGCCAGCGGGGGAGACCGCATGGCGTGGTGTTCAGGATGTGGCCAAGAGGCTTCCTCTACTTGGGAAAGCCATGTAGCTGATGGCCATACTGAGAGAGGTGGGCGGGCCCTCCAAGCACCACTGGGCCCCCATGGCAAGCAGCTGACAGCTCCGCTCTCTCTTCCCAGGGGGCACGGAAACCTGTGGTTTTGTATTTCTGTGTTTTCCTTTCTCATCAGCTGCGTGTTTCAGTTGAGTCATTTTGTGGAGCTGAAGAAATAATTTGTGTAGGCTTGTGTGCATTTCATTTCAGGATAGCCACAGAGGCATAAGATTATTTGCTGTAAAGGAAGGGGTTGGTGGCTGGTGCAGTGGCTCACGCCTATAATCCCAGCACTTTGGGAGGCTGAGGTAGGAGGATCGCTTGAGGCCAGGAGCTCAATACCAGCCCAGGCAACATGGTGAAGCCTCATCTCGATAAATTGTAAAAAAGAAATTACCTGGTTGTGGTGGTGCAGGCCTGTAGTCCTAGCTACTTGGAAGGCTGAGACAGGAGGATTACTTGAACCAAGATTGTGCCACTCTACTCCGGCCTGGGTGCCGGAGAACAACCGTCTCTAAAAAAAGAAAAAAGAAAACAGCTGGTCTTTGGGACTGAGCAGCACCAGCTGGGCTGATGCACCCTTGTGGCTGGTCAAATGTTTTTAAACTTTTTTGGGTTTTTTTTGGAGACAGGGTCTCATTCTATCATTCTATCTGGAATGCAGTAATGTACTCGTAGCTCATTGCAGCCTCGACCTCCTGCCTCAGCCTCCTGAGCAGCTGGGACTATAGGCGCATGCCACCATACCCAGCTAATATTTAACTTTTTTATAGTCCAGGGTCTCTCCATGTTGCTTAAGCTGGTCTCCAACTCCTGGTCTCAAGTGATCCTCCTACCTCAGAATCTCAGAGTTCTGGGATTACAGGTATGAACCACCTTGACTTGCCTAAAACTTGTCTAACTGTCACTAGTTAAAAAAACAAAACACCAGGCTCGGTGGCTCAGCCTGTAATCCCACGCCTTGGGAGGCTGAGGTGAGTGGATTGCCTGAGCCCGCAGTTCGAGACTGCACTCCGGTCTGGGTGACAGAGTGAGATGCCAACTCAAAAAAAACCACAAAACCAAACAACAACAAAAAAAAACACAGCACAACAATAACAACAAAACCCCCAGCTTTACTGTGGTATCATTGACATACAAAAACCTGCACACATGTCACGTGCCCTTGCTGAGAGGGATGTGGCACACACTGAGAGACCATCTCCACACCCCAGGGACTTGGCATATCCAGCCCCCAACATCTCCTCGTGTCCCCCTCTTCAGGGGAAGAATGCAGCATGAAGCCTGCCCTCAGGCCAAGGCTCGTGTAATAACAGCATCACCAGCCATGGGCACCAGTGGACGTGGACTTCCAGAGTGCATTGTCCGGGGATTTTATTTATTTATTTATTTATTTATGTATTTATTTATTTATTTATTTATTTATCTGAGTCAGAGTCTCACTCTGTTGCCCAGGCTGGAGTGCAGTGGCATGCTCATGGCCACCGCAGTCTCTACCTGCTGGACTCAGGTGATCCTTCTGCCTCAGCCTTCCAAGTAACTGGAACCACATGCATGTGTCACCACACCGGGCTAATTTTTTTGATTTATTGTAGAGATACCTCTGGGCTCAAGCAACCCTCTCAACTCCGCCTCCCAAAATGCTGGGATGACAGGCATGAGCCACCACACCTGGCCTGGTGGTTTTATCAAAGGGGAGTTATTTTTAATTCCCTGTGACAGCACACTCCACAGGGAGCAGAGAGAGGATGGTCACCCCGTCTGGCCATCACCAGCTTCCGGGGTCTGGTTATTGCAAGTCGGGCTTTAACTACCTATAGTTTCTCTTTTTCCTGGAAAATCTTAAAGCAATTTCCAAATGCTGAGTTATTCCACATGCACTCTAATATGTTCTCTGGCTATGAAATGCTTTTAAAAATTAGCCTAGGTGGGGTGGTTCACACCTGTCATCCCAGCACTTTGGGAGACCGAGGAGGGAGGATTTCTTGACGCCAGGAGTTCAAAATCAGCCTGGGCAACATAGTGAGACCTCATCTCTATGAAAAATTTTAAAATTAGGAAGGCGTGGTGGTGGCGGGCGATTGGAATCCCAGCTACTCGGGAGGCTAAGGTGGAAGGATCACTTGAGCCCAGGAGGCCGAGGCTCCAGTGAGCTATAACCAAGCTACTGCACTCAGTCTTGGTGATAGAGTGAGACCCTGTCTTAAAAAAAAAAAGTACTCAGCATGTCATTATGATACCTCACTCGATCAATAACTCCATATCATCTGATACCTGCATCATGTCCAAATTTCTCCCGTTACCCAATGATGTAATTTCTTAAAATTAGGATTCAAACGTGGTTCACCCCATATACCCTGTCGTTCTTTTTCTGTTCCAATGCTTTTCCCTCCCTAGTCCCCTCCCTCACATCTCCTCCTCCCTCCCCCACTTTCCCTGCGCAAAGCGGTCTTCCCTTCTCTCTACAGCACATTCATCATGTATGCATGCATTCATTCATTTATCATTCTGTCACCTAAGCTGGAGTGCAGTGGCACAATCATAGCTCACCGCAGCCTCCTGGGCTCAAGCCATCCTCCCGCCTCAGCCTCCCAAGTAGCCGGGATTACCTAGCTAATTTTATTTTTTTTGTTTTTGTAGAGACAAGGTCCTGCTATGCTGCCCAGGCTGGTCTTGAACTCCTGGGCTCAAGTGATCCTCCCGCCTTGGCCTCCCAGAGTGCTGGGATGATAGGCGTGAGCCACTGGGCTCGTCCCCCTTTATCATGTAGTCAAGATTCATGCAGTGCCTGCTGTGTGCCAGGCCATGTTGCAGACTAGGGCATAGTCCTGAGAATGGCTCTGGTCCCTGCTGTGGTCCCTGTCGTGGTGTATAGCAGAGACAAGAGAAAGAGCAGCATGTTTGTTCCAGTTGAGCTGTGACCGTGGAGACAGGAGGGATCCCTCTCTTCCCTGCTGCCTCCTCCCTGCTCTTGATCCAGTTCCCTGGGCCCCAGTGGGCCCTACGGTGTTAATTACCACAGCGTCCCAGCCCTCTCCGGTTCCCAAGCGCTGCTCCAGCCTGAAGGAGGCGTCCGTGGCCCTTCCTGGGTGGCATTTGCACTCCAGCCACTGGGTCAAGCCAGCACATGTGCTTGGCTCTGGAAACGGGGCCTGGAGGCTCGGGGGGTGGCGTGACAATCTCCTTTTTACCAGCGAGGCTCAGGGAAGTCTGTCCCTTACCCAGAGTCCCCCACAAATGAGCCTCCCAGGCAGGATTCAAACCCAGGCTGGGCCTCATGCTCCTGCTGTTTCTCACCGAGGGCCAAGGTTTCTCTGTGCTTAAGTGAGTTGTCAGGGGTTGGCAAACCATGGTCCTCAGGCCACATCCAGCTTCAGCCTGCTGTTGTAAATAAAACTTTATTGGAACACCAGCACACCAGGCCACCACCGTGTAATGAGTGACTGCTTCACAGCAGCAGAGCCTGGTAGTCAAAACAGAAACTGTGTGTGTGCGAAACCCAAAATATTTCCTCTCTGACCCTTTACAGAAAAAGTTGGCCAAACCCTGAGCTCTGTGTTTAACAGGACAGAGAAAGGAAGAAACATGCTGGGAGCCTCTTCTGAACCTAAATTACTTTAAATGTAAAGCCGCTTTCATGTTGTGGGGCTTTCTTCCCTTCCTTCCTTTTGAGTCGGAGTTTCACTCTGTTGCCCAGGCTGGAGTGCAGTGGCACGATTCATGGCAACCTTGACCTCCTGGGCTCAGACAATCCTTCTACCTCAGCCTCCCAAGTAACTGGGACTACAAGCACACACCACCAACCTGGCTAATTTTTGCATTTTCATTTTTTTGTGGAGACAAGGTCTCACTGTGTTTCCCAGGCTGGTCTTGAGCCCCTGGGTCAAGCGATCCTCCCACCTTGGCCTCCCAAAGTGCCAGGATTACACCACTGTGCCCGGCCAATGTAGTGGTTTGTTCTTGACCTGACTGTGGAAAGGGGTTCCCTGTCCCGGAAGGCGGACAGCATGAGATGTTTAAAGTGAGGGTGGAAATCCTGCCCCATGTCTGAATCTAAGGATATACTGCCCAGTTGTATATATTGCCTATGTGAACTGCTTAATTTAAATTTTTGAAAAGAGAAAGGAAACAGCCATCTCCATGGCTTTTTCTTCTCATTGCTCCAATTCCATAACAAGAAACCCCCAAACATGCCCCAACTTATTCACATTCCAGAGTCTGGTCGTATGGGTGGGGGATGGGATTCTTCTTCCCCGATTGGATCACACAGAATGGGCATTTTTTTTTCTCCCAGCAAGCGTCTTGGTTTGTGTGAAGGCAGATGATGGAGGGAGAGGGCTTGCCGTGAAGCCGCAATCGCCTGACTCCCCACCGCCTGGACAAGAGGCATCTCTGCTTAGAGTAAGACCCTTGGAGCAGCACCCACCAGCATCCACAGCTGGCAGGAGTCTGTCCTGGCCAGGTGAGCGTCCGAGTGTCCCTGGGTGGCGAAAGCTCCAGGAATCTATCCTCTCACAGTCTGGAGGGCAGAGGTCCAGGATGGAGGAGGAGCAGGGCTGGTTCCTTTGGTGGATGGCAACTTGTCCTGGTGAAACGACCCTCAACAGTGTCCGGAATAGATGAAAGCCTCAAAGAACTTGGAAGCTGAAGAGAAGGTGGATGCTTGGGACACCGAGTCAGAAGACTTGAGAGGTGGCTCTTGAAGATGAAGACGCTGATGAGGATGAGGGTAATGGCACTGAGGAAGGCTCTCATCAACTGCGAGGCAGAGAAAATACTCCTTCTAGAGTAATGAGTGAATTAGAGAGGACTGGCCATGGCACCCTCAACCTGGACATTGGCAGGAAGTCATACCATGGCTTCGTGCTTCTTCACATGCTTGGCGGGTGATCTTCTGCGTGGCAATTTGGAAATCCAAGTGTCTTCTGCATAGTGGATCCACCATCCTCTGGGCCCCCGGTGTCTGCAGGGGATTCTCAGCATCCAGCCTGCAGATGGGGGACTTAGGAAGACTGGGTGTGGGAGTTTCCAAGGCCAGACCTATTGTCACTGCCGGACTCCATTGGACAAAGACTGTCACGTGACTGTCCTGACTGCAAGGGAGGCTGGGAAATAGATGGACCTGTTTTCCCTTGATAAACAAATAGCTGGTCTCGGCCACACATTCTAATTTATCTCACTTATGATTTTAAAATGAGTGAACTACATTGTATAGGCATGCTTGTGCCTTTTTTGTTGATATCCAAGAGGAATAAAAAAAGCATTCTGGAGGACTCGGTTAGGCACAACCCTGTATTTGAGGTTCCCTTACAGGCACAAGTGTCATTTCTTGATGTGGGAAGATGTTACATTAGGTTAAGTGAAGAAAAAAACAAGTGAAACAATAAGCATTCACAGCGGTTAGGTTCCTGCTTTGGCCTGGACCCCAGCAACTCACCTGGTTGGAAGACCCGGGTGAAGCCCCTGCAGCCTGGCTTCTGTGAAAACGTGGGCGGTAGCGTGTGATTTTATCTTTCCATGAAAAAAAAAAGTGTCTATGCAGGGAAAAATGTCTATAGGAAAACATCCCAAACTGCTCACAGTGGCGACCCCTTGGAAACAGCTGGGACGGCTTTAGTACGATATTAGTAAACACTCTATAGAACACACATATGGGATGGTACACAGATCAGGAATGTTCAGCTCAGTGAGTTTTCCCAAATGAACCACCTTCCCTTGTATAATCAGCACCAGATTCAGCAATGGAACATTCCAGCCTCCCTTCCAGACCCTGACCCCTCCCCAGGGTGGCCACCATCCTGGCTTCGAGCACCACGGCCGGTTCCCCGTTTTGACTCTATATAACCATGGATGGGGCCACGCCAAGTCTGGCTTCCTGCGTGCAACGTCACGCATGTGAGCCATCCTGGCTGTGTGAGGGCGAGTTTCTCGCTCGCGGAAAGGAAGGGATGTAAAATCTTCTTTCTGCTTATTGACATTTTCTCATTTTTCTCCCATGAATATATACGCTTACATAATGAAACCGATTTTAAAAATCAAATGAGAAAAAAAAACCCACTTGGATTTCAAGGAGAAGTCAAACAATAAATCCAGCGCCCTCCTGGGACCTCTGGGTCAGGAAGCACTTCAGAACCTATCATTTCGGGCCAGGGCCAGCCTGTCTGTCGGCAGTGTTACCGCAGGCAGTGGCCTCCGGTCTCATGACTGACCCCAGCAAACGGATGTGGCTGGAGCTAGCGGGAGGCTGCCCTGTTCGCTCTGGCTAAGGATATGGGCAGGAGGGGCTGCTGGCCCTGGGTCTCTCCCACCATGGTTTGCAGGGAGGAAGAATAAAGACAGCTCTTCCGGAGGGGCCCACGGCCAGGCAGGGGTGGCCTGGAGCGAGGATCTGGACCACAGTTTAGGCGGCCCCGCAGACCAAAGAGCCGGCCCTGCCCGTCGGGAGGCGTGGTCATGCAGACCTCGGTTGTCTGGCAGCAAATGTTCCAAACTTCCCAGTCTTCAACTGCCCCAGGAAGCAGCTCTGCAGGCTGAGGACGCATGGGGTCCCTGCTCCCTTCTAGGCCACCAGGGAGCCCCACCAGGCTGCAGGTATTCTAGCGCCTTGCCTGGTCCCAAGTTGGGTAAGCTTGAAGGAACGCCTCCCCGCTGTGGACTAGATGCATTCTGTGGTTTCTTGTCTCTATCTAGGAAGAAGCCAGAGCCCAGGGAGAGCGGCCCTCCTGTGGGGCTGGGGAAACAGCACCCCTGGCTTCATGAGTCACCTTGGAGGCTCAGGATGGGGGTCCCGAACCAGCCCGGCAGGCTTGACCTCCTGCTCCACTGGCCACCACTGTGTGGCCTTAGGAAAATCACTTTGCCTCTCAGAGTCTCAGTCTCCTCATCTGTAGAATGAGGATGATGACAGTATACATCTTGTAGGATTAAAACATAAAAAGCTCTTAGAACAATGTTGGGCCCATGATAGGCATTCGATAATTATTACTAGGTGTATAAACTCACACATACAGACATACACATACATATATACATGCACACTAATGCACGCATGCACACACGTACATGCATGTACACACCAACACACATATACATGTGTACTCATGCATGACATACATGCACGTGCATGCATGCACATACACATCAACACACACACACGTGTGCGTGCACACACACGTATTGTTCGCATGCCAACAAATGTACACGTGTCAAATACACACATGTGCACACGTGTGTACACACGCCGACACACATTTACATGCACACATGCATGCTTCTGCACAGATAGACAATACACATACACAAATATACAAACATGAACACACATGTACTTATAAACAAATACACACATGCACACATATAGATATATACAGATATCTACACATGTACACACACTTTCACATATGTACACACAGACACACACATGCACACATCTGTTCACATGATTTTTCTCTAAACCTGGACCAGGGCCACCAGGACAGGCGGTGTTCACCCTCGGGGCCGCCCCTGTCCCTGGACCCTTAGAGTACACCGTCTGGGGTCTTGCAGCCTAGACCTCACCCGCCACCCTGGTTGGTTTGGCAGGGGTCCTCACAGGAGGCCCTGTGGCACTGTATGACCCCTGTGGCATGAGAAGCTTGTGGGAAGGGGGAACTGGAACAGCCCCTATGGCCTCTCACTTCTTACAAACTCCCAGTGTGCATCAGTATTCATTCATTGATTCTCATGAATGACAAAGCTCCTATGGTGAGGGGCTTTGCCGCCATCAGAGAAGTGGAGGTCTGAGGAGAAAGCAGCTGTGGGGAGGGGTCCAGGTGGCATGGCGGGAGAGCGGGTGGGTAGGGAAGGGACGGGTCAGGCAGGATGTGGCCGTGGGCAGCTGAGCTCTGTCCTGCTGGGTTGCGGGGGCGGGGGGACGTCCCGCAGAACCTGGCCCCTGCACTCCTCCTCCTGTCCCTGAAAGGGCTGCTTCCTGGCTCAGCTCCAGCACTTCCAGCCTCTGCGCTCCATGGAGGCCCCACTCTCAGGTCCTAGGTCCCTGCAATATCCCTGTTCACCTGCAGGCCCCTACCTGGGCCCAATTCTCACACTGAGAGACACTCATGGCCTTCACGTGCCGGACCTGGGTGCAGGTGGGCAAGATAATACCCATCCCTGCTGGCACAGGGCTTGCCCCTTTATCCAGAAGATTCCACAAAGCCAAGTGGGAGGGGAAAGTGTGAGGGAGGGACACAAAGGGGGTGCACAAAGGTCAGGGAGCACTGAGGTTGGGGGACGGTGAGGAGTTGGGTGCTTTCGGCTTCCTCAAAAGTAAAGGGAGGCTGAGGCGGGAGAATTGCTTGAGGGCTGGAGTTCAAGACCAGCCTGGGCAACATAGCAAGACCCCCATCTCTAAAAACAGTTTTAAAATTGGGGTATGGTGGCGCATACCTCTAGTTCCAGCTCCTGGGGAGGCTGAGGTGGGAGGATCCCTTGAGCCCAGGAGGTAGAAGCTGCAGTGAGCTGTGATCCAACCACAGCACTCCAGCTGGGCAATAGAGGGAGACCCTGTCTCAAAAAGACAAACAAAACCCAAAAAAAGCACAGTAAATGGAGAATGACTCCATGTCCCAGCAACCCACTCCCCCGCCAGGTGTTCAAGCAGTTATTTGCACACACATGCCCCCAGCTGCGCCCCCACCATGGTCACAGGTGGAAACCACCAAGGGTCCATCGCGAACCAGGGGACTGACGCAAGGTGGTCTCTCTACACCAGGGAAGGTTATCCAGTCACAAAAAGGCCTGGGAAACATGGTGCAAGGTGACAGGAGCCAGTTACAAAAGGCCACACATTCTGAGATTCCAGTGATGTGAACTGTCCAGGGCCGCAACTCCACAGAGGCGGAAGCTCACAGGTGGTCACCAGGGACTGGGGGAGGGGAAGGGAGTGAGGACAGGGCTCCTCCCGGGGTGGCGGAAACACTCTGGAACCAAATGGTGATGATGGTGCAACTACTCTGGGCATGTTCACTTAAAGAAAGTAAATTTGGCCAGGTGCGGTGTCTCATGCCTGTAGTCCCTGCACTTTGGGAGGTTGAGGCAGGAGGATTGCTTGAGTTGGAGTTTGAGAACAGCCTGGGCAGCACAGCAAAACTTTGTCACTGCAAAAAGCGAGAAAAAAAAATTAGACAGGCGTGGTGCTGCACTCTTAGTCCCTCCTACTCGAGAGGCTGAGGCAGGAAGATCACCTGAGCCCGGGAGGTTGAGGCTGCAGTGAACTGTGATTGTGCCACTGCGCTCCAGCCTGGGCAACAGAGTGAGTCCCTGACTCAAAAATAAAAAAGATAAAATGATACATTTTGCATTATGTTGTTTTTACCTAAATAACAATTATAAAAAGAGTTAGCTGGGGGTGGGAGAGATTTGGGCACAGGGCACACATCACAAGGGCCCGTGGGGAGAGGCAGGGGCTGAGAACAAAGCAGAGAAGGCAGCGAGGTCAGAGCCCAGAGGCCAGGGAAGGTGCAGGAAGGTCTCCCCCATCCCCCAGCCCTGGGACCACAGCCTGGGAGCTCCAGGGGAAGCCACGTTCAGCCCCGCCCCTCCTGTCCCTGTGCTGAGCCAGACCCGCCTCCTGTCACAAGGCCCACGCAGCCCCACCCACTGAGGGCTCTCCAAGCTCCACACACCCTGAGGACAGCTGTCTGTCTTCCCAGATCTCTCTGTTGTCCCAGAGGCAGGCAGATCATTAACCCACTTTACAGCGAGGGGAGGAGATGCAGTCGGCAGGGCCTACACTCCAGGTCCGTCTGACTTTCAAGCCCCTTGGAGACAGTGGCCGGTTTCGCATCCGCAGGTTGTACTCGGGTGGAAACTGGACGGACTCAGCCCGGCAGACGGGAGCTGAGGGGATGGCTGGGCAGGGCTGCCAGGGAACTGGTAGAGGACGGGCGGGGATAGGGCAGCGAGGGCAACAGGGCCCAGAGAGGCAGAGGGCGGAGAGGAGGAGGGTCTGCACATCCGCACACAGGCGAACTGTGCTGCATCGGCCTTTGCTTGGGCACTGCTCGGCACGCTGGCGAGAGTTGCATGCCATGGACTGGGATGCTGGGTCCTCACACACCCTCTGAGGCCAGTGCACTAGGAGACCCTAGAGGCTGTGGGTGGGGAAGCCTGCGGGGCCCAGTCACCTGTGTTCTGCCACCTGGACTTCACGCACGTGGGCCATTGGCCATCTGACGCTGCCTGACGGACAACCCCACCCTCAGGGGCCTAAAAGCCCACGCACATCACCTTGTAGTTTCTGTGGGCTAGGAACCGGGACTTCTGTGGGGGGCGGCTCAGGGATCTCATGTGCTTTCAGTCAAGGTGCTATCAGGGCTGTGGTCACATGGGTGCCAACTGGGGCGGCAGGACCCCTTTCCAGGTCATTGGCAGCCTCAGGCCCTCGCTGGCTGCTTGTAGGAGGTTTCTGGTCCTCATTCTGTGGGACTCTCTGTGGATAGCACAGCATGGCTGCTGACTTCCCAGAGAGGGAAGGAGAGTGAGGTGGAGGCGAAGAGGTGGAAGCCAGTTTTTTATTTTAGTTTAAGCATCAGAGTCTCACTCTGTTGCCCAGGCTGGAGCACATTGGTGCAACCACAGCTCACTGCAGCCTCCAACTCCTGGGCTCAAGTGATCCTCCTGCCTCAGTCTCCCAAGTAGCTGGGACTGCAGGTGTGTGCCACTATGCCCAGCTAGTTTTATTCTCGGTAGAGATGGGGTCTTGCTATGTTGTCCAGGCTGGTCTTGAACTCCTGGGCTCAAGCAATCCTCCTGCCTCAGTCTCCCAAGTAGCTGGGACTGCAGGTGTGTGCCACTATGCCCAGCTAGTTTTATTCTCGGTAGAGATGGGGTCTCGCTATGTTGTCCAGGCTGGTCTTGAACTCCTGGCCTCAAGCAATCCTCCCGCTTCATCCTCTCTGAGTGCTAGGATGACAGTCGTGAGCCACCGAGCCTGGCTCCACAGTCCTTTTACAGCCTCACCTCAGACGTGACATCGCACCGCACCTGCCTTGTCCCGTTCACTAGAGGTGACTTGGTCCAGTGGATGCTCAGGGATTGGGGAGTCACCTACTACCTCTCAAGGAGCAGAGAATCTGTCACTAAACCCGCACCGTGACAACCTCAGTGGGGCATCTGCGGGTTAGCTGAGGTCTGTGCGCGTGTGGACAGCCCTGCTGGTGGTGGGCGGAAGGGTGAGGGTGTCTGGAGGCTTGTGCGCATGCCCTGGCCCTGCCACGTCCCACTGAGTAATCAGTAGCCTCCTCCAAAAACAAAGACGACGGCAAACACTGGCAACAGCCTCCCGCATGTGGGGTGGAACAGGGGATGGAGCCACGAGAGCTGGTGGCGGCAAAGCCACCCATGTCCAGGGGAGAAGCCTGTCACTGGAGGGTTCAACGGGTGGTGGCCTCCATGTGAGTCCCGTGTGACACACAGTTCTGGGCGTTGGCTGGGGGGCAGTGTGACAGACACGCATGGGAGGAGCAGGCAAGGGGATAACGCGTGTGGAATAACACGTGGAATATCATACGTGGAATAATACATGAATGGGAATAATACACATGGAATAACACATAGAAATAACACACATGGAATAACACATAGAAATAACACACATGGAATAACAGGCATAGGAATAACACATCTGGGGTTAACACGCATAGAGATAGCACTCATGGGAATAACATACATAGGGAGAACACACATGGAATAACACAGGATAGCACAAGTGGGGCTAACGTGCGTGGATATAACACAGAGCAGCCCCAGGAGGAAGTTGCCCGGGGGCAGGGCAGGATGTGGTGGTGCTCTTGTCATCTCCAGCTCCGTCTCCCTGGAAAACACTCGGAAGCAGATCTGGAAAGATGAACATTTGTCACGCTGGGGGGTGGCCCAGGGGTGTCTGGTACATGTCGAACTGTTCACAGCTGAGGATCGCAGCATGCTTCAACAATATCGCTGCTGTGGCGGTTGGAGGAGGCAACTGGAACACTCCCCCAGGATGCCCATGAGGAGAAAGCCCTGCGGCCTCCGTCCTCATTGCCATTTTGAGGGTTGCACCGTGAGCCCCTCCCCACACAGAAGCCCTCAACCCACCTCGCACCCCGGCCACAGTCAGACCTCACGCTACCGCCTCAGCTCGGGAAGCCCGCCCTGCTCCCAAGACACAGGCTTCTCCCTACCCTCTCATGCATCTCGGCAGCTGTGCCCAATGTGGCCCAGGCTGTCCCTGCAGTGTGACCACGATGGCACTTGGGATGAGCCCGCATCCTAACTCAGGAAGGTCAGGCCACAGGAGCCAGGCGTCCACCTGTAGGCATCATGTCTGAGCCCCTCCCCGGGTCAACATGCTCCTGGCTAGGAGCTGGCAATCCCCTCCCCCAACACGCTCACTGGGACTGACCCTTGTCCCGCCTGCAGGAGACATGCCCTCTGGGGGCTCCTTCTGCTGGGTTCACCAACCAGCCCCCACAGGTGCATATTCCTAGGCGTGTACAGTGGTCCCAAGGCAGGGAAAGAGTCGATCACAGCCACGCTGCGGCAGGCGCAGGCAGAGTGGCCCAGAGCCCCCGGCTCCTGGTGGCCTCTCAGATTCCACAGGTGGCAGATGTCACCGGCAGTCATGTGACACACATGACTACACTCAGCCACGTCCACATCGTGTGTCCCGGGGTTGGGAAGGTTGCTAGGAGGATGAAGCTCGAACCACATGAAATTGCCCTTTGGAGCGTGTAAAGTGGCCAAATGTTGTCTGTTTCATGGGGTTCACACGGAAAGTGAGGCCAACAGTGTTCTGCAACCTCTCCCAGTATTCGTCAGGATAGAAAGTTGATTTTTCTGGCTGAGCACGGTGGCTCACTCTTATCATTCCAGCACTTTGGGAGGCGGAGGTGAGAGGATTGCCTGAGCCCAAGGGTTTGAGACTAGCCTGGGCGACTTGGCAAGCCCTCGTCCCTAAAACAAATCAAAAAATTAGCTGGTGTGGTGGCATGCGCCTGTGGTTCCAGCTACTCAGGAGGCTGAGGCAGAAGGATCGCCTGAGCCCAGCAGGTAGAGGCGGTGGTGGCATGCCACTGTACTCACTGTACTCACTGTACCGTGAGCATGCCACTGTACTCCAGCCTGGGCGACAGATACACAAAAGAGAGATAAAGAAAGTTGTTTTCTCCTCAGCACAAGGAGCGCACAGGCACCGGTGGCCTCCTGGGGGAGTCTGAGCACACAGCACTGAGCACGCGCAGAGATGTTCCATGGAGGGAGCGTGGCCACAGCACTGCACAGTTGCTCCTGTCCAGACGGGGTCTCCCTCGGTCTGCGATCCTCTCTGGTCCTGCTTGCCAGATGGCCTCAGGGACAGAGGCCACGAGCCTTGAGGCTGGAGAAAAGACCCCCACGCCTCTGCTCAGGGTATGCTGGCCAGGATCCTCCCCTTCCAGGTCTCATGCAGAGAGCCGAGTGCTTGGTCTTCCCTGAGGCAGATCAGGTCTTCAGGAATTGGCCGCACACAAAGCCCGGCTGGACTGGGGCTGATGGCAGAGATTCAAGCACCCGGGAGCAGGCAGGAGCCCTGCCCGGACGCAGGCAGCAGCCAAGAATGGGTCTTCTCCGGCCTGACCACCACATGTCCAGCCTGGCCATGAGCACCCTGCCCTGGGCTGTCGTCTGCACCTGGCTTCCTGCAAGAGGGGTGGAGGGAGGGGACACGGGATGCCTGGGCCCCACCTACTTGGACCAACACCGCCTTGGAAGTGTGGAGTATTGGGCTTCTCCCAGACCAGCTGGCACACAACCTGCATTGGAGCAAGAGTCCATGGAACTGGAGGGCAGCTGAGCAGGGGGCAGGTGGGCAACTGAGGGCACGCAGGGGGAGGCACATGATCTTTCGTCCCACCAGCCCACCTTTTGGGATTTATCCAAAGGAAGCAACCAGAGATGTGCAGGGGCACTGACCCAGGGCTTGCCAGGGACGCCATGGTGTGCTGGCCGTGGCGGGAGGAGGCTGTTCTGATGAAGAAGGAGCTGAGAGCTGGGCATGATGGCTCGCACCTGTCATCCTGGCACTTTGGGAGGCCAAGGCAGGGAGGATCGCTGGAGGCCGGAGTTGGAGACCAGTCTGGGGAACATAGCAAGACCCTATCTCTAAAAATAACTTAAATATTGAGCCAGGTGGGCATGGTGGTGTGCACCTATAGTCCCATCTACTAGGGAGGCTGGGACAGGAGGATAAATTGAAGCTGGGAGTTCGAGGCTGTGGTGAGCTATGCTGGTGCCACTGTACGTGAGCCTGGGTGACAGCATGAGACCCTGTCTCAAAAAATAAAAATAAAAAAGAACTGAGACTCAGGGGAGCTAAGAAGCCCCCCAGGCCACCCCACCAGGATGTGGCAGAATCAGGAGTTCGGTTCAGACAGCCAGCTTGCAGGCTCCTGTCCCCAGTCATCCCTCCTATTGCCTCTGTGTGATCGTGGTCCCTGGTGTTAATCACAATAGAGAGTGAGATGGTCACAGTTCCAGCACTGGGACTGGCCGAGGAGGTGACCTGTCTACACTGCTGAGTACTCTCTCATTTGGGGGCATGAGCCCAGCACCTCTCCCAGTGGCACCCTCCTCTACTGGCCTGAAGTCTGTGCCTTCCTTCCTGGCTGTACCTTCTCCCCGCCCCACAGAGGCCCAGAGCCGCCAGGGCTCACATAGCCTCCCAGGGAGAGAGGGCGTGGCTGTCCTGCAGGCTGAGGCTGCCTCCAGCCCTTGTCTCTGCTAGTGTCCTGGCTTCTACTGGCCAGTGCCAGTCGCTGACATGGGCTGGCATTGCCACTTGCTGCCCTCCATCTAGGGGTGCTGAGGGGCAGGGCGTGGGGCGAGGAGAACAGGTAACAGGTCTCCCACCCTGTGTGGCTGTGTACCTGCAGCTATGAGCTTCTAGGAGGCACACGTGTCCCCAGAGCCCACAGGGGCACCTCCCCCACACAAACTCTTGGGAACGGGGCTTGGAGCACAGACGGCCCAGCGTTGGTTATACACTGGCCCAGAGCCGGTTGGTCTCTTGCCTCTAGGCTTATGGAGCCCCTGAGAGGAGGAAGCCTGCCCCTCCCACACAGGGAGGGTGCTTCAGAGGCAGTGTGGACTCTAGAGTCAGAATGCCCAGGTTCAAGTCCTGGCCCTGCCACTTAGCAGCTGTGTGACCTTGGGCAAGTTGCTTTCCCTCTGTGTGCCTCAATTTGCTCTTCTGTAAAATGGAGTCATACTAGTATGCTTATTTCACACAATTGTTGTGAGGATTAAATAAGTTAATATATAGCATTTAAAAATAATCATAATATACAAGGGGGGACCCCCAAAAACCGAGAATTTGTTTATAAAAATTGTGTATTTATTATTACATGTTTAAATGTCAGTCACCTTCAAAGCACTCTCCTTTGGATGCAATACACCTGTCGAGATGCTTTTCCCACTACTCAAAACAGGTTTGCTTGTTTGTTTGTTTGTTTGAGTTGGAGTCTCACTCTGTCGCCCAGACTGGAGTG
>NW_007248433.1:936193-949034 GCF_000164805.1 Carlito syrichta
CACTCACCTCAGCCTCCCAAAGGCGCGGGATGACAGGCTGAGCCACCGAGCCCGGCTTCAAAACAGTTTTTAAACTCGTCCATTTTGATGTCTTTTAGTGCTTCTGCTGTTTTTTGTTTCATCTCTTCCACATCGTCAAAACATTTCCCTTTGAGGAAAAAAAAGAGTCGCTCAGAGCAAGATTGGGTGAATAGGGAGGGTGGGACATGGGGGTCATATCGTTTTTGGTCAAAAACTACTGAACACTCAGTACAGTGTAGGCAGCCCTGTTGTCATGATGGAAGAACCAGGCACCTGACTATCATTAAAAAAAAATTCACCGTAACCGAACACAGCCTCTCACAACAGCACTAGTTGGTCCACTGATGCCTATGGGTTCCTAGAAGGCTTACCCTAGCGGGGGAAGCCTGTCTTACATGGGGTCCACCCTCCCAAAGATAGTTCCAGTTTTTCGGGGTCCTCCTAGGAAACATTATAAAGCTTGAAAGCACCATATCAACAGTGTAAATACACAAACATTTTCTACATTAACAGCTATAGAAGGACCCTAGCAACCACTGAGTTGGGCTACAGAAGACAAATTAACAAAACGGGGAAATGTCCAGGGTATCTGGCAAAGAAAAAAAAAATTAAGTGCAAAATAGCCTTCTTGGTGTGATCTTAATTTTGTAAACTACATCTGTGCTCACCATGTGTAGGCAAAAAAACAACTGGAAGGAAATACGAGAAGGATTTCTCCCAAACCCCAGAGTTATCTTTTGGAGAGGGGGTCCCTTATAGGACAGGCTTCCCCCGTTTGCTGAGTGTTCCAGGAACCCTTCGGCATCTGTGGACCAGCTAGCGTTGTTGGGAGATGCTGTGTTCAGCTTCAGTGAATTTTTCTGGAGATTCTTTCAACACGTTTGCCCATTTCACACCGCGTTGAGTGTTCAGCAGTTTTTGACCAAACATGGCATGACCCCCGTGCCCCCGCTTCCCTAGTCACCTGATCTCACCCTGAGCAACTTTTTTTTTTGTTTGTTTCCCTAGATGAAAAGAGTCCTCAAAGGGAAACATTTTGCCGATGTGGAAGAGGTGAAACAAAAAATGGCAGAAGCCCTAAAAGGCACCAGAATGGACGAGTTCAAAAACTGTTCTGAGTGGTGGAAAAAGCATCTCGACAAGTGTGTTGCATCAGACAGCGAGTGCTTTGAAGGGGACTGAAGTTTACACAAGTAAGAATAAATATATGATTTGTTATAAATAAATTCTGTTTTGGGGGGTTTTCCCTCACCAATCAACTGTTAACAGTGGGGGGGGGAGCACATAACATCACTAAGGGTGCTTGATCCTAACCAGGTGAAGTGAGGTTCCGTGGGAGGTCCAAACTGCACCTGCACCAAAACCACTTATGTACACAATCCTGACTTGTACCCTACAACATTAAAAAGTAAAAAATTGGAAAAAAAAAAACCCAAGCAAACAGTGGTGACTACTAGACAGCAGGATGGTGATGATTTTCAATTTTTGTGATTTTTCTGTATTTTGCAAAATGTCTACAATAATTAGCATGGTTATGATAAGAACCAAGAGCATTTTTAAACACCGTTGTGTGGGGGAGAAAGCTGTAGCCCACGGGCCCCCAGTGCCTTTTGGGATAGGGTACTGCCTTTCATTTTCCCAGAGCCTTGGGCTTATTGGAGGGTAAGGGTGTTGGGGGGATGGGCCAGTGCAGGAGGGTGGGTGACAGGGGCCACTGTTCTCTCCCCTCAGCTCTCTGGGAAAGATGTGGGCTCCCGGCAGCAGGCTCTGTGCCTCTCCCTCTCAGGGCCCCTGTTCTCACTCCTGGGGATACTTCCCAAGTGGGCTTGCAGAGGTTTACCAGGGTGGAGCCTAGTCCTCGTCCTGGTGGCTCTACAGTGACAGTCACTGACGTGGATTGTGTGCACGTGATCTTGCCCTGTTCAGGGAGGAGGGACTGTTTTCTTCTTCCTTTTAGACAGGCAACAATTCACAAGCCCAGAAAGGCTGAGGGACTTATCCAAGACCACACAGCAGCCAGGGGCAGAGTCAGAACAGAACCAAGATCCTCTGAGCTCACACAAGGCTTCCAGAAGTCCTTCAGCTCTTGGTTCCTTAGTTATTCAACAAGGGGATGTCTTAACCAACATAACTACTTGTAGCCAGACCCAGCCTTTGAGTCATCAGCACTGGACTGGCTATCTGTCAGAAGAATATGCTGAGCCTCCATGGGGGGGGGGTCACTTGCCACCCACATAGGCATAGCCCACGCCCGTGTTGCTCCTGGTGTCATCCCCAGCACCAGCCGGATGTTCCTTGGCCAAATATCTAGTGAGCCACTGAACCTCCAGGGTGAAGGGCTTGGGTCTGAGGCAGCAGGGGTGGGTGGAGACGGTTGCAACAGATGGGACCCTCCATCCAGCCCAGCTAGCTCGAGACAAAGGTGTTCATGGGTATGGTGGAGCTCATAGCAGCTCTTAGCGGGCGATGGACTCAGACCCAAGAAAATTCCAGGGTCTTAGGCCCCCAAAGGGGTGGAGTTCAAATGAGCTCCTGCTCTGTGAGGCCCACATCCCTATGTCTTCTCCTTTCTGCTGGCCATCAGGGGACCAGCCCTCCAGGAAACCCTAGGACATCCATCAGCTCTGGCCACAGTGTGGGGCAGTAGTGTGTGGCTCAGAGTCTGCTCTGTCCTGTCTCTCCTGGTCTGTCCTGGTCTCTCCTGATCTGTCCTGGTCTCTCCTGGTCTGTCTTGCTCTCTCCTGGTCTATCCTGGTCTGTCCTGTTCTCTCCGGGTCCTGTCTGGCATCCTCTGGTCTGAACTGGTCTCTCTTGATCTGTCCTGGTTTGTCTTGTTCTCTCCTGGTCTCTCCTGGTTTTTACTGGTCTCTGCTGGGGTCTATCCGGGTCTCTCCAGGTCTGTCCTGGTCTCTCCTGGTCTGTCTTGTTCTCTCCTGGTTTGTACTGGTCTCTGCTGGTCTCTCCTAGTGTCTTCAGGTCTGTCCTGGTCTCTCCTGGTCCCGTCTGGCATCGTCTGGTCTGTCCTGGTCTCTCTTGATCTGTCCTGGTCCCTTCTGGCCTGTCCTGGTCCCTTCTGGCATTCTCTGATCTAACCTGGTCAGTTCTGGCCGCTCCTGGTCTCTTCTGGTCTGTCCTGGTCTGTCCTGATCTCTTCTGTTCTCCCCCTATCTCTTCTGGTTTGTCCTGGTCTTTCCTGGTCTCTCCTGATCTGTTCTTATCTGTCTTGGTCTCTCCTGGTCTTTTCTGATCTGTCCTGGTCTCTCCTGGTTTCCCCTGGTCTGTCCTGGTCTCTCCTGGTCCCGTCTGGCATCCTCTGGTCTGTCCTGGTCTCTTATACTCATCCTTGTTTCTCTTGGTCTCTCCTGGTCTCTCCTGGTTTCCTCTGATCTGTCCTGGTCTGTCCTGGTCCCTTCTGGCATCCTCTAATCTAACCTCATCAGTCCTGTTCTGTCTTGGCCTGTCCTGGTGTCTCCTGGTCTCTTCTGGTCTCTCTGATCTCTTCTGATCTGTCCTGGTCTCTCCTGGCTTGCCCTGGTCTGTTCTATTCTGCCCTGGTCTGTGTTGGTCTCTCCCAGACTGCCCTGGTCTCTCCTGATCTCCCCTAGTCTGTCCTGGCCTCTCCTGTTCTGTCCTGACCTCTCCTACTCTCTACTGGTCTTTCCTGGTCTGTCCTTGTCCCTTCTGGCATCTTTTGTTCTCTCCTGGTCTCTCCAGATCTGTCCTGGTCTCTCCTGGTCTGTCCTCATCTCTCCTGGTCTCTTCTGGTCTCTTGTGGTCTGTCCTGGTCTCTCCTGGTCTGTCCACATCTCTCCTGGTCTCTCTTGGTTTGTCCTGCTCCATTCTGGCCTGTCCTGGTCTGTCCTGGTCCCTTCTGGTCTGTCCTGGTTTTCCCTGGTCTGTCCTTGTCTCTCCTGGTCTCTTCTTCTATGTCCTGATCCCTTCTGGTCTCTTCTGTTCTCTTCTGTTCTGTCCTGATCTGTCCTTGTCATTCCTGGTCTCTCCTGCTCTGTCCTGGTCTGTTCTGGTGTATCCTGGTTTGTCCAGATGTCTCCCGGTCTGTCCTGGTCTCTCCTGTTCTCTTCTGGTTTTTCTCGGTCTGTCCTGGTCCCTTCTGGTCTCTCTTGGTCTCTCCTGGTTTCTACTGGTCTGTCCTGGTCTTTCCCAGTCCCTTCTGGTCCCTCGGTCTGTCCTGGGCTACCCAGGCTCCTGAGTCACCTTCCCCATGAGCTTTTAGGGACAGGATGCGGCTGACTCCATGGTTTGATGCACACTCCCATCTTCAGGGCACAGGGCTTTCATTTGACAGGTGGGGCTACCACACCCCAAAGAGCACTGCAAGCCGGTGCTGCATTTTCTGTACTCATATGGTTGTGAGGACACGGAGCAGGGGCAGATGGATGAGGCGTGGGCTGTCCTCAGAAAGAAGGTGGTTGTGTCATTTGGGATCTTTCAGCACAACATCCAAAGAACAAGCAACTAAAGAAAAAAATACAGTGGGTTTTATCAAAATTAAAAACTTTTGTGTTGGCTGGGCACGGTGGCTCAAGCCTGTAACCCCAGCACTTTGGGAGGCCAAGATGAGAGGACTACCTGAGCTCAGGGGTTTGAGACCAGCCTGGGCAACTTGGTGTGACCTTGTCTCTACAATAAATAAAAAAATAAGCTGGGTGTGGTAGTGCATGCCTAAAACAAAAAACAAAAACAACCAAAAAATATTGTGCTGCAAATGATACCATGAAGAGAGTGAAACATGACTGACAGAATGGGAGAAAATGTTTGCAAATCACGTATCAAGGGACAAGGGATTGATATCCGGAATATATAAAGAACTTCCACTGGCCAGGTGTAGTGACTCATGCCTGTAATCTCAGCACTTTGGGAGGCCAAGGCAGAAGGATTGCTTGAGTCCAGGAGTTCAAAACCAGCCTGGGTAACACAGCGACACCTCATCTCTACAAAATAAAAACATTAGCTAGATGTGGTGGTGTGCGCTTTTGGTCCCAGCTACTCGGGAAGCTGAGGCTGGAGGATTGCCTGAACAGGGTGGTTGAAGGCTGCAGTGAGCCTTGATTGTGCCTCTGCACTCCAGAGCCTGGGCAACAGAGTGAGACTCTGACTTGAATTTTTAAAAATTACACTGTGGTGATAGTTTATAACTTTATAAATCACTAAAAACATACAATGGGTGAATTGGATGGGATAGGAATTATGTCTCAATGAATTCATTTTTTTGGTTATTTTTCTTTAAGATCCTTTTCAAATGCCAGAAAACCCAACTCAAAATGATTTCGGCAAAAGGGAATGTGTTAGTGCCTATCCTCTGGGAAGTGGGTAAGTTCGGAGGGAGATCTGGCTGCAGGTCCTGATGGATTCAGGTCTAAAACTGGTCATCAGTCCCAGGGAAGCCCCTTCAACACATGGGCTGAGGACAGCGAAGAAGTCTGGATGCTTTTGCCTAAGTGAGGGGTGGGTCCTGGGCAGTGCGAGCCCACCCAGGCTGCGACTGGTGCAGAAGGCAGGCAGGGGAGAGCAGGACAGGGAGACCTCCCGGCCCAGGTAGGCAGAAAGCAGGGTTGAGGCTGGGTCTGCAAGAGAAAGGGAGCTGTCCCCAGGGCCTGAGAAGATGCTTCACCACCTCATTCGTTCATTCGGCCTCCCGAGCATATCTGTTGAGCACCCGGGGTGGACAGACACTGATGGAGTTGGGGACAGGACGTGAGCACAGCAGAACTGGTGCTTGCACTTAAGGAACTGTGTGCCTGCCACACCCAACCTAGGCCTCAGGGGGCCAAGTGCTAGGATTCAGAGGGTTTGAGGGGCTGTGGGAGCATAGGGCAGGAGCACCCATTCTGGCTTTGGGTAGGGAGCTGGGCAGGTTTCCTGGAAGAAGGGGCTCATGCCGGGCTCGGTGGCTCAGCCTGTAATCCCGCACCTTTGGGAGGCCGAGGTGAGTGGATTGCCTGAGCACGCCGGTTCGAGACCCGCCTGGGCAGCGAGACCTCATCTCTACAATAAATCAAAAAATCAGCCGGGCGTGGTAGCGCGCGCCTGTAATTCCGGCTACTCGGAAGGCTGAGGCGGAAGGATCGCCGGAGCCCAGCAGGTCGAGGCTGCGGTGGCCGGGAGCGGCCACTGCACTCCAGTCTGGGCGACAGAGTGAGACTCCAACTCAAAAAAAAAAAAAAAAGAAGGGGCTCATATGCTGAGACCTGAAGGAATACAACAGGCAGAGGGAACAGAAGATGGGGGGCAGAAGCCCAGAGCAGGCAGGATACATGGAGTAAAGAGGGAGGGGCGGGAGGGGTCAGCGCGGGCCAAGCGGGGGGTGGGGCGTGATCTGCAGGGACTTTCTCCTGAGATCGGTCAGTGAGCACAGACGGAAGTCTTCATGGATGGGACAGGTGTGCGCTCACCCAGCCTGGCCTGCTTGCTACATGATGCTGGTCTACACCGGCCAGAGCGCCAGTTCACTGTGGCTTGGACGGTGGATGCACCCCCAACCTGGTGTCGCCTGATCCTTCCCCGGGTCCTTGCCCAGATGCCAGGACTCCCACCCTCTTCTCCAATGAACCAGCGGTCGCACCTCCCTCCTGCGGTTCACACTGCCCGGTCATTTTCCACGGGATGGATGGCTCAGACACACAGGGGATGAGGCACCGGGAAACGACGGCCGCCGGTTCTGATGAGGCCTGATCACAGTCATCAGCCCTGGGAGCAGCTGTGTAGGAGGAGGTGAATGCAAGGATCCAACTGGGACTGAGTCTCTGACTGTCTCGACGGCACTCAGCACACCACCTGGTGGGCAGGATGGCGAGTGAGCCCTCTGTGACGCCCCCACGGCACAGACCGCGTCCCCAAGTGCCTGCCAGTGACACCAGCTCACATCAAACAGGGTCAGAGCTTAGCTCAGAAGCAGCCACCGTCAAGTGAGTGTCTTGAAAGCACCTTCGGGCTGTGACACTTCGGTGTCGTTTCAACAATGTCTGGGGGACGCCGGCTGCTCGTTCATTTATGGGTTTTGTGCATTCACCATTGACTCAAAATGTAGCCATCACATCCGTGCTGTGTGCCAGACACCACACCAGGTGCTGAGGGGGAGGAGAGAGGACCGACAGGGCCTTACCTGGCAGCCTTCTGCTCTCCATCCGAGGAGGCGAGACCACAAATTGGAAGATTATCTGTGGCAGAGTGATAGACGCTCTCACCAGGGGAGCTTGGGTGCTGGCAAGCCCAGAGGAGAGATTCCAGAGTCTCCTGGGGACCCGGGAAAGAGCATTGACAGTGAGTCCTGAGGGTGGGTAAGAGTTCCTCGGGAAAAAAATGTGTGCATGCATTCCGGAGCACAAAGACCAGACAGTGCACACAGCTGTATTTAATAGCCACGTCTGGAAACAGCCCTAATGCCCACTTCCAGTAGAATGAATAAAGTGTGGCATGGGCACACAGTGGACCATGTCACAGTGGGGCCAACAAGCAAACCTCAGAGACACCATTGCATGAATCTCAAGCTCAGTGGTGGGCAAAAAAAGAATGCATGTGGCAGGATTCCTGTTTCACACAGTTCAGAAGCAGGCAAGGCTCCACACTTAGGGCGCACACACACAGGGGCATAGCTACAAAGAAAAACAATGCTAAGTAGAAATTCAGGTCAATGGGTTCCGCTGGGGGAGGAAAGCTTTATGACTGGACAGGGTGCACAGCGGGCTTTGGGACTGCGGGTGATGTTTAATTCCTTGATCCAGGTGGTCATTACATGGTTATTCATCAAATTATACAAGCATGTGGCTTGGCTGCAGAGAAAACTCCCTTCAGTAAGGGGATGTGTGAACACATGAGGTGGGAGAGCGTGGGGATTGCGAGTCTGTGCTCTGCTGCCCGCTGCTTGCTTGTTGCAAGTGAGTTCATTGCAAGTGAGTTGACGTGTGTAGGGTTCAGAGTTCCTCATTTGCAAAATGGGAACATTGACAGTATCAGCCTCATAAAGCTGTCTTAGAATTAAGTATGAGAATGTAAAGTGTTCAGCACAGAGCCAGAGAAGTCATCCTCATCTCATCACCACCATCACCACCGTCACCGTCATCCTCACCATTACCACCGTCATCATTACTATCACCGTCATCATCATCATCATCGCCACCTTTATCACCCTCACATCACCACCACCAGCACCACCGTCACCACCACCATCATCTCCATCAGTGTCATAACCATTATCATCATTACCATCACCATCATCACCATCACTGTCATCATCCTCCCCATTCTTGTCCTCATCCCCACCGCCACAGCCTCTCTCTTTCCTTTTGTTAATCCAACCAAATTACATCTGCATGCTTCTCCTCTTCTTCCTCCCTTCCTCCCCCTCTCTTTTAATAATTATTATCATCTTGAAATTGAATGGCCAGCGACAGTGCTCTCTGGGGTCATAGATAGTTCTAGTTCTTAGTAAGGAAGTAAGGAGATAACATTATGCCCTTTTTTTTTTATTTGTTGAGTCAGAATCTTACTCTGTTGCCCAGGTTGGAGTGCAGTGGCACAATCACAGTCACTACAGCCTTGACCTGCTGGGCTCAGATGATCCTTCCGCCTGAGCCCTCCAAGTAGCTAGAACTATAGGCATGGGCCACCATGCCCAGCTAATTTTTTTTATTTACTGTAGAGAAGAGGTTTTGCCAAGTTGTCCAGGCTGGTCGCGAACCCTTGGGTTCCAGCAATCCTCTTGCCTCCACCTCCCAAAGTGCTGGGATTACAGGAGTGAGCCACTATGCCCAGCCTATGCCTGTCATTTTTCTCAAAGCCCTTCCCTTCTCTTTAAATCACCTGACTCGTTGACAGAATACACACCCCAGTTTGGGGCTCAGAATGTGCTTCCTCTATGGGCACTAAAAATGCCCATCAAATCTTCCTGCCCTCATCAGGCAGGACCCCAACCCCTGACCACAGCTGATTAGAACAGGAATAGACACCTGATCAGGCCAAATCTGTGTCACTGGACTCAGGACTCAGGACCCTGAGGGTCCAGGTTAGTGATTGTCAGGATAGGAAGAGCAGATCGCAGCAGAGAAGGTTGATCAGTGGAGAGCAGAAACAAAGCGACCAGGATGAGGGAAGAGACTGCAGGGCCCAGCAGGAGGGAGGCTTGGGTCCTGATGCAGCCAAGAGGTGGCAGTCTGCCAGGAAGAGAGCTCTCACTAGAAACTAATTCCCCAGGACCTTGATCTGGAACTTTTAGCTTAAAAAGACAAGAAGAGAAGTTTTTCTTATTTATGTCACCCAGTCTGTGGGATTTTGAAACGACAGCCCTTGAAGATGAATATACAGGGCTTGGTCAACTTTTTCTGTAAAGGACAAGGTAGTAAACATTTCAGGCTTTATGGGCTACATGGTGTCTGTCAAAACGACTCAGCTTTTCTTCTTGTCACGTTGCCCAGGCTACTCTTGAACTCCTGGGCTTAAGCAACCATCCCACCTCAGCCTCCCAAAGTTCTGGGATTATAAGCATGAGCCACTGTGTCTGGATCACTCAGCTCTGGTGCTGTAGTGTAAGAGCCACTATAGAAATAGATAACTGATAACACAACTGGGCATGGTTGTGTTCCAATAAAACTTTATCTATAAAAACCGGCAGTGAGCCAGATTTGATCTCCAGGCTATAGTTTGCATGATGCTTGGCTTAAAGCAACAATCATTTATTTTGACCAGAAATTGAAATGATGACCAGACATGATGTCAAAGGCTTGTCTCTGCTCCACTCTGCTTTAGCTGGGTGACCTGCCTGCTCTGAAGAGGACACCCTTTCACGGCCCTTGCTGGCTGGTGGCTAGGCGTATTGCCTTGGCTGTGGTTGGCAGCCCTGGTGTCTCTCCTTGTGGCCTATTCACGGGCTGCACGGGCTTCCTTCAGTTGTGACTGTTTCAAGCTCAAGCATCCCAAGAGCATGAGGTATGCATCACTATTTGTGACCTAAGCTTTGTTTTTCTGTTTTGTTGTTTTGATTCGGGGTCTCACTCTGTTGCCCAGGGTGGAGTGCAGTGGCATAATCACGATGATCACAGCTCATGGCAGACTCGACCTCCTAGGCTGAGGTGATCCTTCCACCTCAGCCTCCCAAGTAACTGGGACTACAGGTGCTCACCACCACACCCAGCTATATATCTATATCTCTATCTATCTATCTATCTATCTATTTTTTTAGTTGTCACCCAGGCTGGAGGGCAGTGGCATGCTCTTGGCTACCGCAGCCTCAACCTGCTGTGCTCCGGCTATCCTTCCACCTCAGCCTTCCAAGGAGCTGGAACTACAGGCATGTACCACCACACCTGGTTAATTTTTCTTGATTTGTTGTAGAGATGAGCTCTCACCAAGTTGCTCAGGCTGGTCTCGAACCCATGGGCTCAGGCAAATCCTCTCACCTCGACCTCCCAAACTGCTGAGATTATAGGCATGAGCCACCACATCCAGCCTATATATATTTTTTAAGAGATAGGGTTTTGCTATGTTGCCCAGGCTGGTCTCAAACTCCTAGGTGAGTCATGGCATCCAGCTTGTTTATGACTTAACTTTTGAAGTCACACAGCATCACTTCTTTGACACTCAGATGCCAGCCCAGATTCACGAGGAGGGGGATGTCGGACCCACCTCTTGATGGAAGGAGCGTCCTCCTCACACTGCAAGGAGATCACATGGACATTTCAGTGGCATGGTAAACACAGGTGTAGACGAAAGGGCAAGCACTGGTGGCTAAGCTCTCTGAAGGGGACAAACAGGTTTCTATAGCCATGAAAGTGGGGCCATCTTCCTCTCGCAAAGTCAGGAGGCCTCTCTGGAGCTGAGAACAGAAAACTCTCAGCCTGGGAAGAGAGATTGGGTAGCAGGAACAGAGGGCCCAAGAGCCTGGCGGCCAGAAAGGCTGTAGGTAGGAACAGGCGAGGCAGAGGGTTTGTGATGTTCACATCATTCAAGGAGGGAGGTCTTTGCCCCAGTGCCCACAGCACTCACTTGGGTGACAGCTTTTGTCCCCCTCCCTGGGTTTTGTTTGTGAATTGCTGGGTGGTACCATGCTCATAGCCTTGGAGAATTCCCTCCCAAATGAAATCAGTGTGGCCAGCCCTGTGTGATGGGAGAGCGACTTCCAAACTACACACAGCAAAGGCCTCTGAGACGCGCATTGCATTTCAGTGGTGAGAGCCGGTCCCTGCTGGAGGCAGGGGCGGGAGGGGGACTTGGAAGCACAGGCACTGGTGGGGGGCGCAGGGGTGGAAAGGGATGTGCTGGGAACCAGTATGAGGACCAGTCACCCTTTCCACCAGCATCTCAGCTCATCCACAGTGTGTGTGTGAGGAAGGGCTGCTGAATGAGCAAAGAAAGGATTGGGGAGAAAATGGAGGGGAGCCAACGTAGTGCACCGGAGTCCTGCAAGGTTTATTTCAGCAGCTGAGGACCGAGTGTCCACATGTGGGTGTCCACGACCCTCGATGGGGGAAGGGGGAATGGGGGTGCTGGCCTTCTAATAACTCTACTTCCTGCTTCCCAAGTGCTGACTGAGCCGAGTGCTTCGTTCCTTGAATTCTCATGGTCACCCTAGGGGAATTTTCTCATCCCCATTTTCCAGAAAAGAAATCCGAGGTCAGAGACATTCAGTGACTGCCCACAGCCACACAGCTTGCAGACCCTGGAGCCAGGATTTGAACCCGAATCTTGTGGGAACCCAGTGTGCTGCCTGTTTGACCACATATTTACATGCCATGTTTCAATGACAGAAAGCCACCTTGAGATACGATACCAGGTCTATTCAGACGGACAAGATGAAATAAATGGAAACGCCAGAAGCTTGGGAATACCAGTGTCGCCCAGGGGTAGGGAACCACACCCAGGGTGGGAGGTGACTGGCTCCTGGCACTTTGGAGAGCAGTTTGATAGCTTCCAGTAAAGTCCAGGATGTTGCCAACCCACTACCTCCACTCCAGGCTTGTGGAGAACCTTCCAAGGGGAGCCCAGGAGACAGGACCAGAGGGTGCACTGAGTCACATAACTGCCCCAAACAAAACAAAACAAAACAAACCCAACACCCCAAATGTCCCTCCTCAGCGCATGGGGAAGGAGGGGTGGTCGGTGCTTTGGCGTCCAAGGCAAGAGGGTGAGGTGGAACTTTGGGTCTCCCAGGAGGGGCTGATCCCGTGATTCTCTCAGGCCAGGCAGGTGCCAGCAGGGCCCCGGGCTACCCGGAGGCTCCGGACTGCGCCTCCTCTGAGTCTCTAAGGCCTGGCTGGCAGTTCTCAGTCGTCTGCCCGTCCTCCAATTAGCCGGGACCTTGGGCAGTCTCCCCCCTCCCTCCTCCTCCCCTCCAGTCGACCGCACCTTTGTAGCGCAAGTTCCGGGAGAGCTTGGGACCCGGCTTCTGCCTGCGGATTTATGGACCAGGAAATGCGTTTTAAATTGGTCCCAGGATGTTTGGATGCAAGAATCGGACACTGTCTACAGCGGTGGGGGGCGGGGGGGAGTAGGCGTGGAGGGAGACCTGGTGACTCCCGAGTGGCGGCCCCGCTGCGTTCCCCAAAGCACCGCTCCGGAGTGGGGTACCTGTTGGCCAGGGCGCACGGGACTTGGGTGACTGCGCTCCAAGACGCGGGCGTGTGTCCCGATTTTCACTTGCTTTATGGGGAGGGGAGATTCGCCCAACACCTGTTTACTGAGGCAAGCCCCCTCCCCCCACACGTGAACCCCAACTGCCAGAAGGGAAAAGGACAGATTGCCTATCACGGAAAAAAGCCACCTGTGGTGTGCAAAGAGCCTCGCTTCAAGCCTGGGGCCGGCGGCGCGA
>NW_007248433.1:949889-950445 GCF_000164805.1 Carlito syrichta
TCCGGCGGCAGCGCGAGACGCTGGTCGGGCTCCGCGGCGCAGCTCGAGCGCGAGTCGTCGCCCCGGTGCACTTGAATTCCGCTGGAGCCGGCGCCGCGGCCGCCGGGCTCGCGGCCGCCCTCCCGGAGAAGCCCCCCCGCCGCCGAAAGCCAGCCAGCCAGGACTCCGGCGCGTCGGCCTCCGGCTCCTTGTTTTCACCGCCTGCGGGATTTGCAAACCGAGTTACATGCATGTCCAGTGGGGGCAGGTTTAATTTTGACGACGGAGGGTCCTACTGCGGGGGCTGGGAGGACGGCAAGGCGCACGGCCATGGCGTCTGCACCGGCCCCAAGGGCCAGGGCGAATACACCGGCTCGTGGAGCCACGGCTTCGAGGTGCTGGGCGTCTACACCTGGCCCAGCGGCAACACGTACCAGGGCACCTGGGCGCAGGGCAAGCGCCACGGCGTGGGCCTGGAGAGCAAGGGAAAGTGGCTGTACAAGGGCGAGTGGACGCACGGCTTTAAGGGGCGCTACGGGGTGCGGGAGTGCACGGGCAACGGGGCCAAGTACGAGGG
>NW_007248433.1:950731-962820 GCF_000164805.1 Carlito syrichta
GTTTTCCTGCGGTGCCCAAGGGCCTTCCCAGTCCTGAACCAACCCGAGGGAAGGGAGTGATGGGGAGCGCCAGGGGCGGGGGATGCCAGCCTGAACCACAACAGCCAGGCAATAAACTTCTAGGTGGTTGGATGTGGCTCTCCGGGACGCAGGCGGCTGGAGGGGAGGGAGGGAGGGAGGCCCATCTGCTGAGCGAGAGCCCGGAATCTCGCCTTCCAGTGGCTGAATCATTTCCACCGTTGTTGGTTCAGGGAATGGTTCTGAGATGCCACCACATTCGGGGCTGAGCCGGGGCCGGAAGCCGGGCAGCTGCCTGCCAGCTGGGGGATGGCTTCCGTGCTGGGGGCCTCGTCGGCCCTGCAGCTGCCCCTGTCCGGATACTCCAGTGTCCACTTCTCGGTGCGTCGGACATGCATGGAGCCGGTACGGTTCCCGGAAACCAGACCCCGAACAAACCCACTCTCCAGGCCCCCCACCCCTGTCCCCGGCAGGAGCGCATCCTCCAAAGGGGCTCTGTGCCTCCTCTGAAGGGGTTCCGTGCCTCCCCTGGGGCGGCAGGGCTGTTTTCCAGGCATGGATGCCGGGGAAGGGAGTAAGATGCAGAGATGACTTGTGCTTCTGCCAGGAATAAAAATCATGAGCGGACGTGTGGCCTCGTCCTCCCGCCCGCCCGCTCCCTGCCTCCGAGCCCTGCGGAGAAGGCTCAGAACACCTGCTCCCCGGCCGCGTCCGGGAGAGATGGGGGGCTGGAGAGTAATTATTATTTTGGCTTATGCAACTGAAAAGCAGGGTTCGTTATTACCCGAAGAGGAGGAGGAGTCTGGGGCAGTTAATTATATAATGCTCCCGCCTGCCAGCGCCGTGCCCAGCCCCATCTCAGGCAGCCTTTTCTGTGCAGTTGTTTTCATGGAGCAGGTTGGAGAGCCTCCCTGACCCTGGGGCACCCGGGGCCGGGCGGGAGCAGACGGTCCTCCCTAGGTTCCAGGCCGTGGGCCTGTGTGTGCGTGTGTGCACGCCCAGGCACAGTGAGGCCCAGGCAGCAGATGTAGGTGGCCAAGGCGGGTGGCAGGCAGCCTGGCGCTCCCAGTTGGGCTGTTTGGGAGCCCAGGGACAGTGGTCGTCCCCGGGGCTCTGGCTGGGCTGCTCTGCAGAGCCATCCCCGGAGGGGCTCCCAGCTCAGCTGTCCCCGGAAAGCCTGCAGGCTGGGCTCAATGGGCTATGGGAGCGGAGGGTCCAGGGCTCGTGCTGTCTCTGTTACCTTTGCCGTGGGAGTAGAGGGCCTGGGGCTCGTGTGGTCTCTGCTGTGGGAGGAGAGGACCCAGAGCTGGGGTGGTCTCTGCCGTGGGAGGAGAGGGCCCAGGGTCTGTATGGTCTCTGCCACGGGAGGACAGGCTCCAGGGCCTTTGTGGCTTCTACCACGGGAGGAGAAGGATCCAGGCTCCTGGTGTCTCCAAGACTCCTGAGGTCCCAAGAATGTAGGGGAAGGAGGTGGAGGTGAAGCTGCCCCATCTGCCCACCCTCCCCAGGTAACTCCTGGGTCAGGGAGCTCTGTCCTTCTCTCAGCCCGTATTTCTTGGGGGCTTCCTGAGGGTCTGGAGTCCCGGGCCCTGGGAACACAGCAGTGAGCCACGCAGACAAGAATCCTGACCCTCATGGTGCTTATGTTTAAGGGAGAAGGGTGGTGATGAGGCTGTGGCATGTGGGAAGGGGGCCTGCGTCCACGCTGGCTGCCGTGCGTCTGGATCTGGTGTGTTGACGGCCCTCCCTGTGGACCAACCCCCTCAAGCTCCTCTGCCTACCACCCAGTCAGTTCCCCTCAGAGTACTGCTTGGTGGGGTCCATTTTACAGATGAGGCCAGTGAGGCCAGGGGGCCATGGGAGCCAGGAGTCCAGGGCCCCAGCCCCTCTGGCCCGAGTCCCCCGGATCTGCATGCCGCAGCCTGAAAGCGCAGGTTGTTCACCTCTCTCGGGGATGGTGGTTCTCAGCTCTCCCACAGGCCAGCCATGCAGGCACACAGGCACAGGGCTTCGGGCCAGCTCTCCCTCTGGGTCAGGGATGTGTCAGGACAGAAAATTGAGCTGACCTGTCTAGCCTGGGCTCGTCAGGCCCGATGCTCAGGGCCATTCTTCTGGAGTGCTCCCAGATTTTCTTAGGAAGGAGGTGACAGCTGAGGGCACGTGTCCTCGGGCAGCTGTGGAGGGAGCCCACAGGGCATGGTGACCCACCAGGACCCACAGGGGCCTCCATGCCTCCTCTCAGGTCAACAGGCCAGCAAGGAGGGGCCATGTGGGCAAGGGCAGGCTGGGCCATCATGAGCTGATGGCCCTGGCCCCAGCCCCATGCTTCTTGTACACATGACATGGAAGCATCCGGCAGTTTCTGGTGCAGCCCCCAAACCCGAGCCCCTCTGCCCGGCTGACTTGGGGGATCAGCAATTTGCGTGACCCATGCTCCTGGCGAGTGTGTTCTTCCTTTAGCTGGGATCAGTGTGGAATCCATCTCAACTGTGGACACCTCCGCCAGCACCACCAACCTCAGGTGCAAGTGGGCATGGCTCGTTGATGGGTGCCAAGCCCAGGGGCATGGGGTGGCCAGAGTGTGCCCTGGGTGAGTTGACAGCCTGGGCATGAATCCCGGTCCTGCCACAGCCCTGCTCTGTGACTTTGGACAAGTTACTTAACCTCTCTGCACTTGTTTCTTCATCTTTGCAAACGGCTGATGAGCCTGTAAAGTCGGTGAGGATGAAGGAAGGAATTTGTGACCGTGTCAGGAACCCTGTAGGCATTTGTTAGGATGTGTCGTTATTTTTATTATTTCAGTTCACAGGCCGTGAACGTCATGTGTGAACGTCATGTGTTGTTAGAGTCGTTGGCCAGGCAGGATGGTGGTGACGGTGAGACGGAGACTGAATGGCGGCGCTGGACGTGTGTGCCAGAAGTGTGGAGTGTGGACTGTGTTCGTGGAGTCACAGCACTTACACCTAGGCCTCTTGAGGCTGGCCTCCTCATCCTTCCCATCTTGTGCTGTGGGAAGCGGAGGCAGTTATCGGGTGCGCTCTGGGCGGAGCTGGGTCCATGCTCAGGGTGGGGCTTGCCGTGCGGACTCCTCTCTCTGGACTCCCTCGTGCAGACCCGTCCTTCCTGCCTCTCCTTCGACTGTCTCTTCTGCTGGGTCCCGCCACTTGAGCTCTGGGCTGTTGCATGTGTGCGCACACAGGCCCCACCCCGCCCGAGACCCACCGCCGCCGGCTGCACTCCGCGGACTCGGCACCGGCAGGTGTTTCTCCCGGGCTGCCATGTCCACGGAACCTCTCCGACCGAGAGCTCCCCCCTCGCACACTCTCCCACACCCCGAGAGATGTGAGTCATCGCCTGTGGCCTCCCCCTACACTCGGCCCGTTCACCGGCCCAGATTCTCAACCCACACGCATCACACACACCCACAGCCGGGGCCGCTCAGCCGCGCCTGCGTGCAACGCACCCTACACCTGCCTCTCCCAGACGTCTTCCACGCCATCCCCACACACGACTGCTGCGCTCTCCTGGCCGTGCCTGCTCCCCACGTGCCCAGGACCCCGACTCTGCTGTCCTTGTCAGCGGGACATGCCGGGGACAGATGTGGTGTGTGCTCTGTGTCCATGTTAGACACACGTCCATGCTGTTAGTATCCCTTTTCAAGGGCGGGGGGAAAGCCTCATCGAAACAAAATAAACTACCACTGGGCACAGTTTTGGTGCTTGGCTCTGAATTTGCGACGAGTAAATTCTTTTTAGAATAATTGCCCAGGCATGGGGCGGGGGAAGGGAGGAGCTGGCAGCCTGGGGAGCTCGGGCCAATAGGAGCTCATTTCAGACACAAAAAGATTTGCTTGGAGATGCTGCTGGCTGCTGAGGGAGGTGCCAGGCCCTGTAAGGTGCTTGGAGAAGGAACAGCAGGCTGCATGCTGAGTTGCAGTTACAGCCCAGGAGGAAGGGTGCTGAGTGGCCCTTTCTGTTCAGAGGTCTCTGGGTGCCACAGCCAGCTGGAGCGGTCATAGGGCAGCCCAGCTGATGCCAGGAAGGGCTGCTGCTGACCCAAGGAGAGAGCACACACTGACACCTTCCTCGCTGGGGACCCTCAGTTGGAGAGAGGAAGGTGGAGGTGGGAATTGGGTGCGGGTAGTGGGGAGGCAGGAACTTCTGCTGTCTTTCTCCAAGACTTTTTCTTCTTCAGGTTTCCCCCAGGCTGCCACAAGTGTAAATATGACTAGTTCTTAACTAGTAGCTAATACTTTTGCATGTGATGCTCTCTGTGTCCTTAAGTGACAAAAAGATGTTGAGATGTGTGAGCGTAGAAGACAAGTGCTGTTGGTGTAAGTTGTCCACAGGGTCCGTCCCCCCTCAGGTCCGCTGCATCTCTGATTGGTGGTCTCCTGGCTGGGAGAGGCCACTTGGTAGATGGAACCACCGCTACACCCGGCCCTGGCTTCCATGCACTGAAGAGAGGCCAGGCGGCCTCTTCAGAACCTTGGAGAGCGACCCGTTGCTGCGGGTGGCCTGGGAGGCAGGGCGGGGCTGCTGGGCTCGCCGTCCCTCTTGGCCACTTCTCTGCGCCAGTGACTGCCCAGCCAGGTCCCTCCCACAGGCGCGGCCATTGGAAGTGTGCCTGGCCCCGCCCTGCCACTGTGTGGGTTCCGCACTCCAAGAAATGCCACCACTTGGGTGCTCGCCTGTTTTTCACCTCCACACTGTCAATCTTTTCTGAAAAAGCTGAGTGCCTTCTGGGGTCATATCAGCTCCTGGTCACGAGAGGGAGTGGCCCTCTTGGGGCGAGGCCTGTGTTTCCTGTTCCCCTGAAGTGTGGTGGGATCACGAGTGCACCGCCCAAGGCAGGCAGAAGGGTAACTCTGTTTGTAGCAGCCACCAGAAGTGTTTTGCCACCGTCCTCTTTAAATCGACATCTACGGGGGAATCCTGTAGACCTGCCCTCCCCAATGCAGTGGCCACTGGCCACGGATGGGTATTTGAATTTAAAGTTAATTTTTTTTGAGTCGGGATCACAGTATGTCACCCAGGTGTAGCAGCATGATCATGGTTCACCACAGCCTCGATCTCCTGGACTCAGGTGATTCACCTGTCTCAGCCTCCCAAGAAGCTGGGATCACAGGCACGCAACACTGTGCCTGGCTAATTTTTATTTTTATTGTTTATAAAAACGAGGTCTCGGTATGTTGCCCAGGCTGGTCTTGAACTCCTGGGCTCAGGCAGTCCTGTCACCTCTGCCTTCCAAAGTGCTGTGATGACAGGCATGAACCACCACACCTGGCCTAAATTAATTAAAATGAAATAAAATGTAAACATCTCCTTGGTTGCACCAGCAGCATTTCAGGTGCTCAGTGGTCACATAGGATTAGTGGCCTCTATGTTGGACAGGGCAGAGCTGGAACATTCCGGTGTTGCAGAGAGCTCTGTTGGCCGGCTGGGGTGTCAGCTTCACATGGGAATGGAAGTGTGTCCATACTAGTCACTGCCGTGTGCCCGGTACCTACACAGTGCTGGCACCTAGCCGTCACTCAGTAAGTGTATCTGTGGAAAGAATGAGCTGTGCAGATGAATGCATGGTATTCGGTCATCTCATTCACCATGCCATGTCACGTGCCCACTTCCTCACAGGAACTTAGAACTGGACATAGATGGTTAAGGGGAAGTTTTTCCCCAAGGCCCTGGTGTCAGCAGCTCAGCCTCACGTTAAAACCGTCTTTGGCCAGGCATGGTGGCTCACGCTTGTCATCCCAGCACTTTGGGAGGCTAAGGCTAAAGGATTGCCCAAGCCCACAGGTTCAAGACCGGCCTGGGCAACTTGGTGAGTTGTATCTACGATAAATCAAAAAATTAGCCCGGTGTGGTAGCACATGCCTACAGTTCCAGCTACTTGGAAGGCTGAGGCAGAAGGATCACCTGAGCCCAGCAGGTTGGGGCTGCAGTGGTTGTGAGCATGACACTGTACTCCAGCCTGGTGACAGAGTGAGACTCCAACTGAAAAAAGCAAAACAAAACAGAACTATCTTTGGCTGGGCATGGTGGCTCACTCTTGTCATCCCAGGACTTTGGGAGTCAGATGAAGGAGGATTGCTTGAGCCCAGGAGTTTGAGACCAACCTGGGCAACATAGCAAGACTTTGTCTCTACAAAACACACACACACACACACACACACACACACACACACACACATACACACTGTCCTTAATGCATCCATGTTCTGATTCCCAGATCAGTTTTGTTTTGTGGTGGGCTCTGTTGCTTGTGAGCCCTCCAGGATTTCCTGTGAGGAAGATGGTGGTGCCGAGCACAGGCCATGTGGGGTGATGACGTCCTTATGATGAGACATAGCCCCAGGCCTGGAGGCATTTTTGTACCCCGACTGAGTGAGTCGCGTTCATTGCCAAGTGCTAGAAAAATCAGGAGAATGCCTTCTCTCCTCTTCCTCTGTCTCCTCACTGCCACCTTGTCGTCGACTGGGTTCATTCAGCTATGGAGAGGCATGTGCTAAGCTCAGACTGCATCCCAGGCATGATGGTACATTGGCCATGCCCGCAGCACATGGAGGGTGGGGACGTAGTAGACCAGGAGAAAGCAATAAGCATATATAAGAGAGAAGCCGGGTGAGGCGGCTCACACCTGCCATCCCAGCACTTTGGGTGGCCAAGGTGGGAAGATCGCTTGAGCATGGGAGTTTGAAACCAGCCTGGGCAACATAGTGAGACCTCATCTCTACAATAAATAAAAAATGAGCTAGGCATGGTGGTGCACACTTGTAGTCCCAGCTACTCGGGAGGCTGAGATGGAAGTTTCTTTTGCCTGAGCCCAGGAGGTCGAGGCTGCGGTGAACCATGATGGGGTCACTGCCCTGCAGCCTGGTTGAGAGTGAGGCCCTGACTCAAAATAAAATAAATAAAATAAAATAATGCAAGAAGTAAGGTGCCATGACTACTACCAAAAAGAAGAAGCAGTCTGGATTGGGATGCAAAATGAAACTGTAAAATAATGACAGGATTCTTACACTGGCTGGGAGCCTCAGGATGGACCTCGGGAGGGAAGGGAGGTTATGCGTGCCCTTGAAGGAGCAGCCAGGGATCTCTGGGGAAAGGGCTTGAGCTGAGTCTGCAGGTTGCGGGTGACCCTTGTCCCGAGATTCAGGGCACTGACCTTGTCGGTGGTGAATCCTCCCTTGGCCTCAATTTCCCCATCTCTGTGATGGAGTTACAACTCTCCTCATCAAGTGCCATCTCCTGCTTTCTGGGAATGTCGCAGGGGTTATGCTAGATCCAGGAGGATTCCTGGTGTGGACAGTTTCCAGAAGCCCCAAGAGTGAGTGGGCCTCTCTGCTGTCAAGGTGGTCAGGGCGTGGGCCCACCGCTGACTGCGACTCCACCAGTGCCTCTCCCACTTGAGTGTATTTGAGAATCGCCCAAAAGGTGGGACAGGACACAGGTTGCCGGCCCCACCCTGAATCTCTGGGCCTGGGAAGGCACCCGAGAATTTATCTTTCTTATTTGTATAGGCATATGCCACCATATCTGGCTTTTTTTTTTTTAATGCACTATATAATGTCATGAGCCACTTCACCCAGAGTTTAAAATGCTCCTCCTGCAGCTGTGATTCTCAGCCCTGCCTGCTTTTACCAAATACCCAGCCTGGGACTCCCCCCTCCAAGGGTCTGGTGTCAGTAGTCTCAGATGGAGCTCAGGTCAGTTATCAGAGTTCTCTGAGTGACTCCTTCATGCTCAGGTCTGGTGGTACTCAACCTGAATGGAGCCTCAGAATCACCTGGAGAGTTCAAAACAGAATCCTGGCAGGGCACAGTGGCTCACACCTATAATCCCAGCACTTTGGGAGGCTGAGATGAGAGGGATTGCCTGAGTCTGCAGGTGTTCAAGACCAGCCTGGAGCCGGGCTCGGTGGCTCAGCCTGTGATCCCGCACCTTTGGGAGGCTGAGGTGAGTGGATTGCCTGAGCCCGCGGGTTCGAGACCCACCTGGGCAGCGAGACCTCATCTCTACAATAAAAAAAAAAAAAAAAAAAAAAAAAATCAGCCGGGTGTGGTAGCGCATGCCTGTAATTCCTGCTACTTGGAAGGCTGAGGAGGAAGGATCGCTGGAGTCCAGCAGGTGAGGCTGCGGTGGCCAGAAGCGGCCACTGTACTCCAGTCTGGGCGACTGAGTGAGACTCCAACTCAAAATAAATAAGTAAATAAAAAAGACCACCCTGGGCAACTTGGCGAGACTTCATCTCTAAAATAAATAAAAAATTAGGTCAGACTCGGTGGCTCAGCCTGCAATCCCAGCCCTTTGGGAGACTGAGGCAAGTGGATTGCCTGAGCCCGTGGGTTCGAGACCTGCCTGGGCAACTTAGCGAGACCTTGTGTCTACAATAAATCAAAAATGAACTGGGCATGGTAGCACGTGCCTGTAGTTCCAGCTACTTGGAAGGCTGAGGCAGAAGGATTGCCGGAGCCCAGCAGGTTGAGGCTGCAGTGGCCGGGAGCGTGCCACTGCACTCCAGTCTGGTGACAGAGTGAGACTCCAACTCAAAAAAATAAATTAGCTTAGCAGGGTGGTAAGTGCCTGTAGTCCCAGCTACTTGGAAGGCTGAGGTAGAAGGATCGCCTGAGCCCAGTAGGTTGAGGCTGAGGTGGCCGTGAGCAGTGTGCAACTGCACTCCAGTCTGGATGTCAGAGTGAGACTCCAACTCAAAAAATATATATAGATATTTGATCTGTGGTCAGTTGAATCCACAGAGGTGGAAACTGAAGATGGAAAGTCAGCTATATGTGATAACCTAGAATTGCAAAGCAGGGAATTATTTTGCAAGAAAGTCACTTTTTTTTTAAACATCTACTCTGTTCCAAGTAGTGTGCTGGGCATTTTATCATAGATGTTGTTTCCTTTATTCCTTAAAACAGTGCCTTAGCTGGGTGCAGTGGCTCACGACTGTCATCCCAGCACTTTGGGAGGCAGAAGCGAGGGGATTGCCTGAGCCCAGGGGTTTGAGACCAGCCTGGGCAACTTAGCAAAACCTCGTCTCTACAGTCTGTACAATAAATCAAAAAATTAGCTGGGCGTGTTGGCTTGTGCCTGTAGTTCCAGTTACTTAGAAGGCTGAGGCAGGAGGATGGCCTGAGTCCAGCAGGTCAAGACTGCAGTGACCATGAGCGTGTTGCTGCACTCCAGTCTGGGCGACAGAGTGAGACTCCAACTCAAAACAAAACAATAAAACAGTGCCTTGAGATAAGACACACTGCTCCCACTTAATAGATGGGGAAGATGAGGCTCACAGGCCTCCGTGGTTTGCTGCGGTCACACGGCAGGGGGCAGCGGGGCGCCACTGGCTGCAGGGGATCTCCAGCACCCCAGATGCCGTCTCCTGACACAGCTATCATTTCAGCCACTGCTTGTCCTGAGAGTGAGGGTGTTGCCCATGGTCTCATGGGAAAGCAGAGGCAGGGAGGCCTTTGTGAACCTCCGTCCAGGAGTCCCCCGACCTGTGGGTCCCCCGGCCCCCTGAGAGTACAACCCAGCTCTGTGTCCTCCCAGGGTGGAGGCAGGTTCCTGCACGCACATGGGGTGGCACTTCCGGAGCATGCAGGCGCTCTGGGGCCTGTCCGTGGTCTCCCAGGACACATTGATCTCATTTGCACAGGGAGGGGGTGAGTAGGTGGGGCCGGCCGGTTAGTGCAGGCCTGTGCATGGGAAGCAGAACTGCAGTTGTGTTGACCAGGGCAGGTCCATCTTTCCTGGTCTCTCTGCCTCCGTGAGGCTTCCTGTTCCCTGCAGGCAGCCCCGGGCGCCCTCCGGGTCTGCCCTCCACGCAGCGAGGAAGGCCTGGAACCTTCCTCACCCCACACCCTTTTCCCCAGCACAGCAAGGACTTGCCTGTCCAATGCCACAGCTCTTTCCTGCCCAGCAAGCCTTCACCCATTGCCGGGAGCTTCCAGGGCGTTCTTTTGCCTAGTCTTCTTGTGCAGAGAGCATGGCTCCCCATTTTACAGGTGGGAAACAGGCCCAGAGAGTCAGCAGAAGTGAGAGACACCGAAATGGGGACACAACATGTAGCCTCCAGTCTCAAGCCCTGTACACATCTGATCGCCTGACCCCAACTCCACAGAAGCGAGTCTGATGGGGCCACACAGCCAGGGTCCTTCTGATGCGGGTGGTCCTGGGCTGCCCCTCCAGAGGCCCCCACGGCTTCCCCATCTGCTTCTGGAGATGAGGAGTGAGGCAGAGCAAGGTGGAGGGGCAGTCTTGCTATAGGGGGACCCAGGAGGGCTCTTCCATGGGGAGGGGTCAGGCAGCTGGGAGCCCAGAGTCCAGGTGGGCGTGTCTTGTGGCCAGTGCCACACCCCATTGCAGATGCACTTGGGCGCTGGAGAGCTCAGCTGGCTGTGGATGCAGAGCCAAGAGCCTGTGAGCAGGGGCCATGTCGCTCCCCTGGGGACTCTCCAACAGCCCTGTGGTGGCCTGCTCCAGCTGTTTGCTTGTTGGTGAGTTCAGGGGCCTGGCTGCCTGGGTGGCTTTGGGACATGGTGTGCCATAGGGGAAAGCAATACTTAGGCTAGGTGGTGGCTCTCATCTGTCATCTCAGCACTTTGGAAGGCTGAGGCAGAAGGATCTCTTGAGCCCAGGAGTTTGAGACCAGCCCGGGCAACATAGAGACACCTCGTCTCTTCAAAAAAGAAAAAGAAAAATAGAAAAATTAGCAGGGTGTGGTGGTGCACGCCTGTAGTCCCAGCTACTCAAGAGGCTGAGGAGGGAGGATTGCTTGAGTCCCGGAGGTTGAGGATATGGTAAGCCAGGATCATTTCGCTGCACGCTGGCCTGGGTGACTGGGTGAATGCCCGACTCAAAAAGAAAGAAAGAAAAAAAATTGATCATTGCAACGTCCTTAGGCGCGGATAGTGTGGGTGTCCTGTGGGTTCCAGGTTAGGGTGTCCTGACTCTGGCCATGGGAGTATGGGCTCCTAGAGGGTCACAATCTTCCTCCTTGGCCTCCCTTGCCCTTGGCCTTCAGGCAGTAAGTGGAGGAAGGGAAGGCAGGTCTGCAGGACTCAGGGGGAGCTCAGGAAGTCACAGTGGATGGTGAATGAGCAATGACAGCTCAGCTCCGAGGGAATGAGGGCCGGGCCGGCATGCAGAGGCCAGAAGAAAGAGCCTGCAGAGGGGGAACAGTGCATGCAAAGGTTCAGGGGCTGAATGAGCATTTTGTTCACAGAACCCAAGGTGCACACACGTGGCTACCACAGAAACAGGGGAAGGGCTGAGGAGCCTGAGCACAGAGAGCTCCCAGGCCATGGGAGGGACTTTGGATTTTGTCCAGGGCTGAGAAGAGTACAGACCTATTTAAGCAGGACAGCAACGTGATCTGGCATTTGTGTTTTTTGTTTTGTTTTGAGTTGGAGTCTTACTACGTTGCCTGGTCTGGAGTGCAGTGACACGCTCATGGCTACCACGGCCTCGACCTGCTAGGCTCAGGTAACCCTTCCGCCTCAGCCTTCCAAGTAACTGGAACTACAGGGGCATGATCACGCCCAGCTAATCATTTGTGTTTTTGTAATTAATCTTTTTATGTTGAAATCATTGTGGACCCGCAGGCAGTTGTGAGAGACAGTACAGAGATCCTCTGCCCAGGCTCCGCAACATCTGCAAAACTGGCTACAGTGTCACAACCCAGACACTGACGCTGATGTAGTCGAGACCCAGAGTATCCATGCCCTGGGCTCTTGGCGTTCTTTGATAGCCACACCCACTTCTTCCCCTCCCCTCCTTAACCCCTGGAAACCTCCCAGACTGCTTCCATTTCTCTAGTTTTATCATATCGAGAACATTCTAAACGCGGAGCCAGGTGTAGCAGCTCATGCCTGAAGTCCCAGGGCTATGGGAGGCCAGAGCGGGAGAATTGCTAGAGGCTTGGAGTTTGAGACCAGCCTGGGCAACAAAGTGAGACTCCTCCTTTATGAAAAATAAAAGGAAAAATATCTGCCAGGCATGGTGGCATGTGCCTACAGTCCCAGCTACTCGGAGGCTGAGGCGGAAGGATCACCTGAGCCTAGGAGA
>NW_007248433.1:963308-979813 GCF_000164805.1 Carlito syrichta
CTTGGCGAGACCTCATCTCTACAATAAATCAAAAAAATTAGCCGGGCGTGGTAGTGCATGTCTGTAGTTCCAGCTACTTGACAGGCTGAGGCGGAAGGATCGCCAGAGCCCCGCAGGTCGAGGTGGTCAGGAGCAGCCACTGCACTCAAGAGGGTACCCTGGCGTGGATGGTCTGGAGTTTGTATAACTGTCCATTGCTGGAGAGCACCTGGGCTGTTTTCAGGGCAGGCTATCATGAGGGTTTTGTGCATTAACGTCTTCCCTTCCCACGATGGGTGCCTAGAGCGCCGTGGCCGGGGCAGGTGGCAGTTGTGTGCTGTGTTTATGTGGTCAGTCTCTGCTGGGCAGGCATGGAGCTGGGACCAGAGTCCCCTTGGGATGTGGAGGGGTGCAGCATCTGAGGAGAGGCGAGGCCAGCTGGGTCTGGTGGACACTGTGAAGGTGGGGAAAGCCCTGGCCACAAATCTGGAGGGGGCTGAGCGGGAGGTCCAAGTCCATCTGCAAGAGGGACCCGGAGGAGCTGTCGACCTTGAGAGGTGGCCTGTAGCCAGCAGGTGCCGGCATGTGCGCAGTGGGCATGATGCGTCTGGATGGACCTAGCAGGCATCTCCTGCTCAGAGACTGCCATGATGGTCGGGGAGAAGCACACCCAGGGTGGAGCCCGGAGGAGCCCCAGGATTCAAGTCAGGCTGGGGAGGAGGAGGAAGCGAGGGAAGACAGAAGGGAGGAAGGCTGGGTAGGAGCTGGTGGAAGGTGTGGACAAACCGGGAGTAGGGCTGGATGTGGGCTTCTCCCTGGCTGTGCCTGGCCTCACAACGGTTGTGCGATTGATCGGATCCTTGTCCAGTATCCCTGCTGTCCTGCCACCCCAGGAGACTGGGTTCATCCGGGGACTGTGCCCATTTTTCAGGTGAGGAAACCAAAGCCAGGGTGGCCTTTTGAGGTCCTCTGTGTCCATAGTGGCCACACCCTATCACGTCCCTGCCTCGGTGCCTGAGTAGTCTGGGTTTTTCCACATCCTTGCCAGCACCAGTTGTCTTTTTTTTTAGGATCTTACTCATCCAGGTTAGAGTGCTGTGGCATGATCATGGCTCACTGCAGCCTCGACCTTCTGGGCTCAGGTGATCGTCCCACCTCAGCCTTGCAAGTGGTTGGGGACTATAGGCGCTCACCACCACGTTCAGCTAATTTTTTGGCTATTTTGTAGAGATGAGGTCTTGCTATGTTGCCCAGGCTGGTCTCAAACTCCTGGGCTCAAGCAGTCCTTCTGCCTTGGCCTCCCAAAGTGCTGGGATCACAGGCGTGAGCCACCGTGCCTAGCCGGGCTGGACTTCTTGAGATAAACTGCACGGAGCGCCTGCTTCTTGCCCTGCCAGGTCACCTGGCACAGTGCCGGGCACACAGTAGGTGCTCATAAATGCTGATGTGACAAAGCTAGGATCACTGCCCGTGGCTCAGAGGGAGTCTGGGGTCAGGTCACTGCTGTCTGACTCTGCTCATGCGCCCCAGTCGGCCGATATTATGATTGGCTACAGTCCAGAGAGAATAGCCGTGGTGTCTGGGGAAGTTGGGCCCCATACAGGTACCTATTGAGTGCCGGCTATGTGCAGGCAACAAGCTATCCCTGGAGATAGCAGTAAGCAAAGAGCCCCAAGATTGGTGGTGCTGTGGGCAGATGGGACTGCCCGGCTGATGGGCACTGATGAGACAGGAGGGTGGGAGGAGGGGGCTGGGGACAGGGCAGTGGGGGCACCTGGGGCCTGGAGAAAGCCTCCTGGGAGTGAGGCTGGTGAGGGGAGCGGGTGGGGGAGTGCCCGAGGGAGCAGGCCCACCCAGGGACCCAGAGTGTGGCTCTTCCAGCCCTGGTGGCGGGAGCTGGGCTGCTGTGAGCTCCATGTCCCAGGGCCTGGAGTCCAGACTACCCCTCCATCTGCTCTGTGCTTGGAGGGGCTGCTGGCTGAGACGCCACTCTGAAATCCCACAGGAGGAGGAGCAGGAGTTCCTCCAGCCAGGCAGGGACTGTGGGGTTGGGAGGGCCTGGGATAGGCTCTGAGTGTGGGTGAGTGTGAGGGGGCAGGGCATGGTCCTGGGGGCTACTGGATCCTGCCCAGGCCACTGGTCCTCAGGATGGGCAGCAGCCCTGGCCCCAGGGCCCCTTACCCCGCCTGTTCTAACTCTGAGAGAATCCCACCCACAATTGCCAGGGAAGAGGGGACCGTCCCAGGGAAACACCCGGAACTCCCTGAGGTGGCTGAAGCCCCCAGCCAAGCTCCCTGGAGTCACCAGTGGATAGAGCCAGGTTCATTCCTCCCTGCCACGGGGCCCAGGGCGAGAGGGTGTGGGGAGCCCCTGCAGGGTGTGGGCTGTAGGGGGGAGGGTCTGGGGAAGCGAGCATGCTGGAGACCAGGAGCTGTTGGACGGGGTTGCCCTCAGGTAGAGCATCCTGTCTCTTTCCACCAAGGGGAGACCCACCCAGGCTGAAGCTGTCACTGGCCACCAAACAGCCATTCCTCGCTTTAGCAGAGAGAAGACAGCAGGTGCTGGCAGTGGCAGGGTGACCTGTCTTTGTCTCACTTAGTCGTGCTCTCAGGGTGACCGTGTGCAAGGTGATTTACGTCCAGCGGGAGGACAGCACAGCTTGGCTGTCGGCAGTCCCAGACTGGGACCCTCAGGGTCTGGGACTGGCTCTGAGCATCTGAGTCCATGAGGCAAAGGGCGTGGTCCTGGGGGCTTCTGAATCCCACCCAGGGACTGGGGAGTAGATGGGAGTGCTTGGTCATACACTGACGGCCCAGAGCCATCTCTGTGTCCTCAGCATTCCCGACATCCCTATGTGGCAAGAACCTCTGGGGGAGCTTTCTAGAAAGCCCAGTCATGTCCTCCTCTTCTCCTGAGATTGGGTCTGCAGCACCGGCCCTGGTGGTACCGAGCCTCTGTTCAGAGGGACAGGGTGTAGCTGGGAGAGGTGGGCCTCTGCTGGCCCACAGTGTTACCAGCTGTGTCCCTGGCTCACTGTGGCCACCAGGTGCTGGACCTTGGGCTGTAGAGGGACCCAAGGAGCAGCCATGACATTGGAGGAGTGCTCTCCCCCAAGCCCTCAAGTTGGGGTGGTGGGATGGGCTCAGGGCCATGCTGCTGGGGACCTAAGGGAGGAGGTGGGGTACATGGGGCCAGGGCCACCCAGCGAGGGTCAGGGTCTCCTCCCGATGCATCAGCCTCCCCCTGGGGCTGCCTGGTCCGGCTCCGGCCCCAGGAGTGGACCAGGACCATGGGTAGGCTGGGGAGGTAGTGTTGCCAGCAACCTGTCCCTCCCCTCTCACCCTGTGGTCACCCTCCCAGGTCACCTGTTCAGACTTCCAGGGCATGAAGAGAGGCCCTGGAGTCCCAGGGTCCTGCTACCCAGGAGAGGTGGGAGGACCGAGGGGCCCCTGGCAGAGGCTGACTGTGGGTAGGAGACACAAGGGGACGTTGGGACCCCTCATGGGCCTAGCCTCGGGATGCTGAGTCAGTAGGGAAGGGTCCATGCTACCCACTGGGACTTGGCCCAGCAGCCTGACCTCCTCAGAGCTGCTCCATCCTACCGCAGGGCCCCAATACCCGCCTTTGTGGGGCATCCGTGCCAGGTCGCCTGGAGCCGGGTGTGGGAAGGGCTGCAGAGACGCGGGTGTGGGCGCCACCATCCTCGACCTGGCCGTCCTCGGCCTGGCTGCTCTGATGTCCGGCAGGGTGGGCGTGAGGTTTATCATGGGCTCCCCGCCAGGGCAGGCTTGGGGGTCACCCTGTCCCAGGCTGCTGGTACCCACTGTGATGGGACGTGCTGTTTCTATGAGTGACAGGGTCACAGATCCGGCCATCAGTGCCGTGGCCCGAGGCTAATTCTGGCTTAGGGAGATGCTGACTGTGAAGCTGAGGTTAGTGAAAGTAGGGGTGTGATTCACTTCCCTAACCCACTGATCCTATCCATGGGCCCCTTGGGAGCACGCAAACCTGGGTTGGGTACCTTTACCCTGGCTCCCATGCCTCCCACTGAGCAAATCCTTCCTGACCCCCCCCATATCCCATCCCATAAGCCTCAAGGACCCTCCGGGTGGATTTTAGGGTGTTCTGTGAAGATTTAGGGTTTAGGGGCACAGCTTGAAAATATACCGTGCTGTAGGTTTCCCTGGGTCGTAAAGCAAGCTTTCTGGGAATGCCTCTTCCCATGAGAGCCCCCCAGTAATGGGGGTTGAGGGTGTTGTCACCAGACACTGGCTGGCAGTGGACAGGGTGATTGTGCTGTCCTCCCCAGCGCACAGGCTGAAGCTACTCCTGAGGCCCCATGGAGAGGTCACCCATTCTCTGATTAAAGAGTGAGAAGAAGCTCCAGCAGCCCCCGGTTTTAAAAAAAAGTATATAGCAGCTGGGTGCAGTGGCTCACACCTGCAATCCCAGCACTTTGGGAGGTGGAGACAAGAGGATTGCCTGAGTCCAGGAGTCCAAGACCAGCCTGGGCAACTTGGCAAGACCTCGTCTCTACAGTAAATTAAGAAATCAGCGGGGGATGGTGGTGCATGCCTGTGGTTTCAGCTACTTGGGAGGCTGAAGCAGAAGGATTGCCTGAGTCCAGCAGGTCGAGGCTGTGGTGGCTGTGAGCATGCCACTGCCATCCAGCCTGGGCAATTGAAACTCCGACTCAAAAAAAAAAAGTGTTGCTTTATTGACATGCAACTCAAATGCCATGTAATTCACCCATTTAAAAGATGCAATTCAGTGGATTCTAGAATAGTCACAGAGTTGTACAGCCATCACCATGGTCAATATTTGACCATTTTATCATCTCAAAAAGAAATCTAGCTGGGTGTACTGGCTTGTACCTGTCATCCCAGTACTTTGGGAGACCAAGGTGGGAGGATTGCTTGAGCCCAGGAGTTGGAGACCAGCCTGGACAATATAGCGAGACCCTGCCTCTCCAAAATTTATTTTAAAAAAATAACCAGGCGTAGTGGCATGTGTCTGTAGTCCTAGTTACTCAGGAGGCTGAGTGGGAGGATTACTTGAGCCCAAGAGTTGGAGGCTGCAGTGAGCTATGATTGTGCCACTGCACTCCAGCCTGGATGACAGAACGAGACCCTGTCTCAAAATAGAAAATCAAATCAGATAAGAAGAAATAAAATAAAGCCCTGCATCTAGCTCTCATTTCCCCATCCCCTTCCCACCCCCCTTAGCCCCTGGCAACCATGAATCTCCTTTCTGTCTCTGTAGATCTTCCTAGTCTGGACATTTCACATAAAGAGAATCATAAAATATGTGGCCTTCTGTGACTGGCCTCCTTCACTCAGCGTGATGTTCTCAAGTTCAGCCATGTTGTGGTGTGTCAGAGCTTCCTTCCTTTTCATGGCTGAGTAATATTCCACGGTGTGGATGGGTAGCATGTCCTGTTCATCCATCACTAGCTGACAGACATTGGGGCTATTTCTACCTTTGGGCCATTATGGTAAGAACTGCTCTGCTGCGAATGTTCACGTGGCTTCACCTCTCCTGGGTGACTGTGGACCCAGCGCCCTGAGGAGCTGCCAGGCTATTTACCTGAGGTCTGAACTCGCTCACGTCCCCACTCAGCTGCCTTCTGCAATGAGACCCTGCAAGCTGAGACAGGACGCCCACCTGGACATCCTGATGGATGTGGGAGTCTGTGTGTGGAAGACACGGATGGTGACAGCTGTGACCTGTTGAGCACATGGTCTGTGCCAGGCAGGAGAGTCATCCATGAGCCCTTGTTGCCCTTCTCGGGTGACCCAAGCCCCCTGTCTTCCTCCCTCTGTCTTCCCCAGCACCTGGAGCCAGCTGGGCCATCTGGGAGTGGCCTGGACCAGCCCTGGGTACCACAGCGTCACGGGCCATTTTCTTGGAAAGGACCCATCTGTGTAGGAGAGCTGTGACCAGTGACCATGCACTTTGTATTTGCAGCCCCAGGAGGAGGTGGCAGGGCCGAGCAGACAGTCCCACCCACTCTCTGCTTTGTCTCAAATGAGGGAAGACTTGGGGGAAATGATCTGAGACCCTGGGGCCTCCGTGAGGGTCTAACAGGGACCCTGAGGGGATCCATGAGGGTCTGACGACCGTCCATGGGAGTCTAGTGGAGACTCTGGGGGGGGATCCATGAAAGTCTAACTGGGACCCTGGGGTCTCCATGAGGGTCTCACGAGGACCCTGGAGGGTTCATGGGGGTCTAACTGGGCCCCTGGATGGGGGTCCATGAGGGTCTAACGGGGACCCTGGGGACAGTCCATGAGGGTCTAACAGGGACTCTGGGGGGGGATCCATGAAGGTTTAACTGGGACCCTGGGGCCTCCATGAGGGTCTAACAAGGACTCTGTGGGGTCTGTGAGGGTCTAACTAGGACCCTGAGGATGGTCCATGAATGTCTAACAGAGACCCTGGGGGAGTCCGTGAGGGTCTAACAGGTATTTAGGGCACCTCTGTGAGGGTAATAAGAGCATCAGGGACCCAGGTTTGACATCCTGTCCTGCTCCAGGAATCTGTGTGACTGTCTTTGAGGCAGCCCGAGGGGAGGGGCTATTTTTATTGCTGTCCTACAGATGTGGACACTGGTGGGAGAGGCCATTTTTATTGCCATCTACAGACATGCACACTGAGGTCATATCACTTGCCCCAGTCACTTGGCGGTTTCAATGGCTGAGTTTGGACCCTTGTGGCAGGGTGTGATTGGGGCCACATTTCCAACCCCCCCTACCCCTCCCTCTGACTCAGGCTCCCCCCAGGGGCCCTCTGGGCTTCAGTACCACCTTGGCCCTAGGGCCTAGCGGCCCATAAGGTTCACCTTGGGGCTCCGTGATGGCTGTGGGCTGGTTTGGGGGCCCCTGTGTGCATGTGAAAGTGCTTTTCCCTGAGGTGATGGCTCCAAGTTCGTGCCACATTCTCAAAGCCATCCTCACCCCAGCTGAACCCAGATCCTCTGAACCATGCCCTATAACGGGCAGCCTCTGCCTGTGCAGGCCTCCGCTCTGAGCCTTCAACACACGGGTTCGGGTGTATCCAAACCCTGGTCCTCGGACGGAGAGACATGGAAGCCACAGGTGCTCAGGCAGGTGTGGCTGAAGCAGCCGCAAGCTGAGGGCATCTCCAGGGAAGAGCTTCTAAGGCAGACTCTATCCCACGTGGCGCCTTCCCACCGCCGTCACTTAGAATGAGGCCACCTCACAGCCGCCCTGGCGAGGGAGTGAGGACCGCATGGGGACAGGCGCCATCAGAGCCATGCCTGCTTTCCCGGGTGCTGACCGCTCCTTCTCTTGGCTGGGTAGACAGGAGAGAGTTGACGTACAGCATGTGGGATCAGACACACGTGGCCCATGGTCCTGGCTTAGACCCTTCTTAGGACTTCATCTCATCACGCCTCAGTGTCTGCTTCTGTTAAGCGTGATAATAATGCCTCCCTCCTGGGGCTGTGTGGGAGTCACATCAGTGGCCCACGCATGGACACACTGTGAGCAGCATTGGAGGGTCATTCATACCAGGTGAAGAGAGAGTCTTTGCTCTCCTGGGTGAGTCAGAGTAGGAGGAAGTAGAGTCAGTCCTCCAGGGCCTCCAAATGTGACTGGGAGGCTGGTCGGGGACAACTCAGGGAGTTGTCCTGAGGAGAGGATGCCTGGCTGGGGTCCACAGATGAGCCCCACCTCTTGGGCTGTCCAGGACATGCATTCATCGACCAGGGTCACTGGGTGTGGGGCTTCCTCCATAGCAAGGACGAAGGGAACAGAAGGACTGGGTCCTGGGTCTCTGAGGCTCCTTCCAGGCTCTGGGGGATAGCTGGTGAGGAGGGATCAGACCCCCCAGCCTCTTCTTGCTGTGTGGCCTTGAGCAAGTCACCTCACGTCTCTGAGCCTCCACATGCCATTGGGAAGTGACACAGTGCCTGCCACTGCCTGGGTGTCCTGTGAGTGCTTGGAAAATGTCAGCTGATGGTATTCTTCAACATGGCAGCCGTGGTTCCTAACTGCCGGGTGCTGCTGGGGTAGCCCATGAAGGGTTTTCCCCAACTGAGGAGAGGGCTGGTATAGGAATTTTGGGAGAAATAAATATGTAAACATATTTGGTTTTAAAGAATGAACTCTATTCTGAGATTAGACCCATTCTGTCTGTGTGTATGTGTTGAATCTGAAAAAGACTTTCCCTTTATTCATAATCGCCAAAACTTGGAGCAACAAAGACCCCCCCAAATAGGGAAATGGATAAACGATGGTGAGTGGCCATGAAAGCCATGAGGAGTCGTAAATGCAGACCACCAAGTGAGAGGAGCCATCAGAAAGGGCCACGTGCTGTGTGACTCCAGCTGGGTGATGCCCAGGAAAGGACAGAACTGTAGGGACCAAAAAGGATCAAATGATACTGGGGGGGAGGTAAAGGGAGGTGGGAGAGGGGGAGGGAGGGATGGACAAAGCCATGAGACTCCTGTGTGATGCTGTACTAGGGATACGTGTCATTATGCATCTGTCAAAATCAGAAATGAGTGGATCCTGGTGGCAGCTATGGGCTTGAGTTAATGTATCCACATCCACTCATCCCTTGCAACAATGTACCACGAGATGTTACTAATAGAGAAACTGTGTGCTGGGGAGGGAAAGGGGGTATGTGGGAATGCTCTGTACTTCCCAATTTCTCTATACCTAAAACTGCTCTAAAAATATTGATTACCTTTCATGCACCTTTTTTATAGAGGCAGGGTCTCACAATGTTGCCCAGAGTGGTCTCAAACTCCAGGCTCTCAAAGTGCTGGGATTGTAAGTGTGAGCCAGGAGTGCCCAGGCCTCAATATTGTCACACCATGATTTTTTCGTGAAATCCACACTTGGTGTTTTTTGTTCTTGTGACTAAGTTTTGCTTCCTGCCAAGCCAAGCAGTGTACTCTGACTCTAGACACTTTTCATGTACAAGTTGAGCTAGTAACTGCCTCATTTTCTCAAGCTGCATACTTTTGTTTTAGTCCCTGGCTAGTGTTGGGCATGGCAAGCTAAGTATGGCATAGCTGGCATCACAGGAGGCAAGAGCATTCAGCAGAATAGACATGGATGGAGAATGGTAGTTGCCTAAAAGAGAAGATGTGTTGTGAGGGACACAGCAGGTAGAACAGAGTGTCTGCTGTCTTCCAAGAGGCAGCAGCCTGAGGATCTTCCCAGTGGAGTCTGATCCTCTCTTGGTTAAGGTGAGTTTTCAGATTCCCATCATGCATTTGGGTTCCTGCCATGCAAATGAGGCAGTGCCGATTGGTTGATTGGTTGACCACTTGTGGGCCAGTCAGAAGTGTGTGAAGTGGCTGATTGATCATGGGGTTTTGTTTCTTTTTTAGTTGGAGTCTCACTCTGTCGCCCAGACTGGAGTGGAGTGCAGTGGCTGTTCCCGGCCACCACAGCCTCGCCTCAGCCTTCCAAGTAGCCGGAATTACAGGCATGCACTACCACACCAGGCTGGTTTTCTGATTTATTGTAGAGATGAGGTCTTGCTGCCCAGGGGGGTCTCAAACCCACGGGCTCAGGCAATCCACTAACCTCAGCCTCCCAAAGGCGCAGGATTACAGGCTGAGCCACAGCAACCCAGACCGTGGACTGTTCTTTGTCATGGAATTGGCAACAAATGAGTTTCAGTTGACTACTCAGCCTTTACAGTTCTTGTCATCTCATTCTGAGATTTCCTTCCACAATATAATTCACTCAATTTACCCAATGGGTGCTGACCTCCTTGGGCCTCACGTTCTTCCACAGTTAATTCTTTTGCACCTTCTGAATGCTCCATGAAACACCTCAAGTGAAGCTTTTCACTTGAACAGATCTACCAGATTCTCCATCGTCATCACACACACACAAATGTGTAGACGTGGATTTATTTCCTAATTGACTGATTGCCTCTTCGCAGGCTCCCCATCCTCAGTTTCACCCCTCTTGTGTTTGGTCTCCCATGTCATCCTCTTTCTTGGTTTCCTCCTTCATTTCACTGGAGCACACCCTGCAGTAGCTTCCTGAAAAAGTGTTATGGTCCTAGTGAGTGCTCAGCAGCTATCTCTCGATGCCAGTAAATCAACAGACAGCGAACTGGCAGACAGAGGTTTATTTCTGAATTCAGAATTCAGGGAGGCAGAACCTGACTCCTGGCCTTTCTGGAACCGCTCTGCTAGCCTCTGAGTTACCACAGTTCATTTTTATAAGCTTAGGGTTGCTGGTACCCATACACTGACTAAGTGACTGGCAGAGCATTGTATAGAACTCAAGATCCAGCCACATGTTGTTAACAGTAGCATTTATGGTCCACATTTCCTGATGCTGGCTACCAAAGGGCAGCTCACAGTGTTAACAGTAACACCAGACTGAAGAGCTGAAGAAGCTTGCCGTATAGTTAGGGAGTTAACAGAGCCTGTTACAAAGTAAAACTGTTCACTGCAACATATTGTTGATTAGTAGTTGTAACACGCAAAAAGTTATACAAATTGCAAGGCTTATGATTAGATGGGTGCTCTATTTTGAAATCTGTGGCCACTGATAAAAGGAATGAATGGGGATTCATTTATCTCAGTTGAGTGAGCGCCTTCTGCAGGGAGTCAAGGGGTCTTTGAAGTGACTTAATGGGGCTTTCTTTTGTTAATTCTCAGGAATGTAGGTGCATTCAGACCTGCTCAAATATTAGGCCTTTCTTTTTTCTTTCTTTCTTTCTTTTTTTTTTTTTTTTTTTTTTGAGTGTGAGTCTCACTCTGTCACCCAGGCTGTAGTATAGTGGCACACTTATGGCCACTTAACCTCGACCTGCTGGACTCAGGTGATCCTTCCGTCTCAGCCTTCCAAGTAGCTGGATCTACAGGTGTGTGCCACTACGCCCAGCTAATTTTTATTTATTTATTGTAGAGACAAGATCTCCACAAGTTGCCCAGGCTGGTCTTGAGCCTCTGGGCTCAGGCAAAATCCTCTTGCCTCAGCCTCCCAAAGTGCTGGGTTTACAAGTGTGAGCCACCATGCCCATCTTCTTATTACATCTTTACTGCAAACCAGGCTGACATGTGGGCCTGCCCATCCACCCCACCCCCTTGGCCAATCTAAAAAAAATCTCATCAGGTGTAAGAACAGGACAGCCCAGCATTTCAGCTCATGGTTCAGCAAAATAATCACTAAGAATCCTTCAGGCTCCCTGTTGAAGGTTAAAGGCTCAGCTCTGCCCCTTAACTGATAAAACCCTTGGGAATGATAATAAGACCACCCTTCTTCTTGAGGCACCTGGAAGCTGAGTGAAGGTTCTGTGTGTGGCCAGAGTCCATCTCCTGGGCCCTGCAGTCCTCCCCAGCAGGGAAGAGGACAGCATCTCCCAGTCTAGAGCAGAGCAGCCCTTTCCCCTGGCAGACCCCTACCTGCTCCCCATTCTCTGCTCACTGTCCCTGGGTTGGACTTGTCAGACTCCATTTCTCCAGAAGCTGTTCCTCCCGGGTCCTGCAGGAGGGGAGAAAGCACTGTCCTTCCAGTGAATTACGTGCGTGTTCTCAGCAATCTGGCTTTTTATCCTTTCCCTTGGTTTGTCCTAATTTTACTTTCTTTTTTTGAGTCAGGGTCTCGTCCTGTCGCCCAGGCTGGAGTGTCATGGCACAATCATGACTCCCTGCAGCCTCAACCTCCTGGACTCAGGCGATTCTCCTGCCTCAGCCTCCCAAGTAGCTGGGACTATAGTGAATGACAACATGCCTAATTAATTTTTTTATTCTTTGTGGAGACGAGGTCTTGCTATATTGCCCAGGCTGGTCTCAAACTCCCGGGCTCATGGGATCCTCCCACCTCAGCCTCCCAAAGTGCTGGGATGACATACATGAGCCACCACACCTGCCAACTTCTTGTTTATATGGTTACATCACCTGGATATAGACTGAGGATTCTGTATTATTTTCTGTGACTGCCATAACACAAGTCCACAGACTGTGTGGCTTAAACAGCAGGAGTACTTCCTCACCGTCCTGAGGCTGGAAGACCAGGGTCAAGGTGCCTGAAGAGTGGGTTCTTCCAAGGCTGTCCTGCACTGCCTGCATAGGACCACTCCTCCTTGGGCATCTGGCATCCCTCCTTGTAAGGACACCAGTCCGATTGGGTTAGTACCCCTTCCTAACAGCCCCATTGGAGCCTATTAACCTCTGTAAAGTTCTCACTCTGAATGTTGTTACATGCTAAGGTGGTGGTTTAGGGCTTAGATGTATGAATTGTGGAAAAACATAGTTCAGCCCCTAGCAAACTCTGGTAGACAAAACTATTCAGAAACCAGCTACGAGGTTTTTAAAACTGATACTGGGCCAGGTATGGTGGCTCAGTCTGTAATTCCAGCACTTTGGGAGGCCAAGGCGAGAGGATTGCCTGAGTCTAGGGATTAGAGACCAGCCTGGGCAACTTGGCGAGACCTTGTCTCTACAAGAAATCAAAAAATTAGCTGGGTGTGGTAGCATGTGCCTGTAGTTCTGGCTACTTGGAAGGCTGAGGCGGAAGGATGGCCTGAGACCAGCAGGTCAAGGCTGTGGTGGCTGTGAGCATGCCACTGCACTCCAGCCTGGAAGACAGAGTGAGACTCCAACTCAAAAAAAAAAAATGATACTGTCTGGTGTTGGTGACTATGTGGGGGACATGGTCATGCTTACGGTCTTTTCTGAGAGCAATTTATTAAAAACCTTTAAAAAATCCAAAAACCTTCCTTTTTCCCTGGTAGTTTCATTCTAGGAATTTGTCCTAAGGATAAAACTGAACATCGTGCATAGAGATTAGCTATCAAAGATGAGGCATGACCTGAATACCCCGGAGCTCAGGATTAGTCTGTAATTGATACACTCGTGAGACATTCATGTCACATACGGGCCTCCCTGCAGCAGGAGATGGAGTGGAAAAGGAGGAGATGGGAGGGGTGGACTTGTATCCACCCAGGAGACTGGTGGGGGGTGTTGCGTCCACCCAAGAGACTGGGGTGGGGGAGTGTGTCCACCCAGAAGGCTGGTGGGGGGAGGTCGTGTCCATTCAGGGTGGTTGGTTAGGGAGGGGTGTGTCCACCCAGGAAACTGGTGGGGGGTGTCATGTCCATCCCGGAGGCTGGCAGGGATGTCATGTCCACCTGGGGAAGGTGGAAGCTCTGTGAGGGCCATCTGCTCCCTGTCATGGGGCAATACCTGCTCATCTTGGAGCTCTCACTCCCAGTCTGACCAGTGCCTGGTGCTGGGTGCTGCGGGGGTCCTGAGAATGCACAGAAGACAAAGACCCAAGACAGGGGTCCTTCCTAGACATCTTAAGCAGAACGTGTTGGATACAGACACAGAAACCCAGTCCCAGTGGCCAGTGACACCTGAGCTCCAGTCACGGGTCCATGGGACGGGGCCATTGGGGAGCCTGTGAGACCCCTGCAGCACATGCTTCTGTGTCCCTTCCCAAGGGGTCCAGCTGCTTCCTGCCATACCTGTCTCCTCCCGTCTCTGGGGTCAGGCTCTCTGCATCTTCATGTGTGAAGGGAAGTCAACACAGGCTCCGTCATCATCAGCCAAGCATCTCACAGGGCCATCTTGTGTCTTCCTGCCCAGGCCAGTGTGACTGGCTGAGTGCAGGGCAGGTTGCACTTAGGTCCAGTCAGCTGTGATGGGGGAGGGGTGCTGGCCTATAACCACCCCAGGGGAGCGAAGACAGATGAGCCCAGCCAGAACAAGTGGAGGGTCCAGTCTAGAATAGAGGCTGTGACCCACCAGGGTGGGAGAGGGCAGGCTTGGGACAGAGCTGGATAGGTGGGCCCCATGTGGGGTTGACAGAGGGCAGGATCAGCCTCCTCAGGTCCAGAGACCCTCCATGCAGGCTTTGGAATAACTTAACCTTGGTTTAAATCCCATGCTAGTTGGGTGACATTGGGCAGTTATTTTGCCAGTCTGCACCTCAGTTTTCTCATCTGTTAAATGGGTCAGATAAGAGTCCCAAGCTCCCAGGGTGTCATGGGGGTGAAATGTGACCCTGTGATCACAGAGCTCAGGAAATGCCCTCCCAGCCCCCTCCTCATTTGACCCTGGGGCCCCTGCAGTCCCCTGGGTAGAGGCCTCTTCCCACCACCCCTCAGGTCAGGGACCATGTGTGGGTATATCCCCCCAGGCAGGGCTGTGGCTGTGAGTTCAGGTCTGCAGTGGGCTCCTGGCTCCTGGGAAAGTGCTCACCATACCCCACCCAGACTGCCTTGCAGAAGCTTGTTGGAGGCTGTTGATCTGACTGGGCATCTCTGTGTGATGCTACCTGAGGAGCTGACCACATGGTGGAGGCCGCATTGTCCACCAGGCTGGTGCCCTGGACTCCGTAATTAATGTCTCAGGAAGAACTTCAGCTGATGAAGGAGTCTTAGAGGAAAATAAACAAGAGGCAGATAACCCTGCAGGTGGCTGTCCATGCTGCCTGGAGGCAGGAGCTGACAACTCAGCCTGGGTCCCAGTTGCCAGGGGTTTGGGTTGCACTGGTCCGGGCCTCTGGCTTTTGGATCCTGATGGTTTCATCGGCCAGATGGTGCCATCTGTCTGTGGCAGGCTGGGCTCCAGGCCAGGTGCTGAGTGACCTCCTGGAGGATCTCGAAGTGCGGTCCCCGAGTGTTGGGATACAGCTTCCCAGGTGCAAGGGTGTCAGGCCTGGGAGTTTTGCAGCCTGTACGGGACGCAGACGCTGCCCAAGTGTGGACCTGCTGGGTCTCATCCTGTGTACTGTCCTCTGCGAGGCCGGGTGGCTCCTGGCATCTTCCAGGGGCTTGGGTTGCACTGGCCCGGGCCTCTGGCCTTTGGAGCCTGATGGTTTCATCGGTCAGATGGTGCCATCTGTCCATGGCAGGCTGGGCTGCTGAGGGGATTGTTCCTCACCCAAGGAAGGTCCCTGCGTGTCCTGACTCTGAGTCTCTGTGGGTTGTCAGCAGGTGAGCTGGCCATGGTGGAATCATGGGGGCCACACCCTCCTGAGAGGTCTGGGAGAAAGCAGAGGTGCCTTGCCAACCCCACCCCTGCCAAGCCACTTGCATTCGGGTATCTTCCAGGGCCCCTGTCAGAAGTCAGGGGTGAAAGGTGCAGACAAAACATTATTTTGGTCTGAGGGCTGTGCCACCTGGAACAGACCCTTACGGTGCCTGAGGTGGCTGCCCTGGCTCCCTTGCACTGGGGTTCATCTTTTCACATAGGAGTTGCTTGGGGTGTTTAATAAAAAACAGCGGCAGACACCGGGCTTTGTGCCTGCAGGTGCCAGGGAGCTCCATAGAGCAGCCTTTGGTAGTTGGCGCTTGGGCCTGGCCTTGTGAGCTGGGGGTCTAGACCTTGAGAAGGCCTGCTCTGGTGTGTCCTGAGTCGGGGGCAGTGTCCCACATCCATGCTGTCCAGCACAGTCAATGCAGCCATGGGCGGCTGCTAAGCACTGGGGGGTAGCTGGTGCACCCAAGGATCTAAGCCTCCAGCCTTGTGTGAACTTACGCAGCCGTGAGTGACTGGAGCAGCCGTGTGGGACGGTGCAGGTGTTTACACAGTTAGGGAGGGAAGGACACACCTGTGGCACCAGTGGGGGCCCAGCCTCCCCTCCCTTTGGGGGACACCTGTCCCTCGTGTCCTGTCCCCATCCCTGCCGGCCCTGGGCTGTGGGTGGTAAGGCCAGGCTACCCAGGCAGCCACTGCAGAGCTGATGGCCACTTTCTTACTGATACCAGTTATAAAATCAGACGTGTTCCCACTGGGGGCAAAAACCCAGGCACGATAAAATTACAGACTCCGCAGGGGAGACTTAGCCAGCCCCTGTCATGCCATGTCCTAGGATGCCGTTGACTGCATACTGTGCAATTATCACCCTATCTTACAGGTTGACAAACTGAGGTCTGAGAAGTGTTCTGGCCTCCCCCCGGTCTTAGTGTATGCAGCAAAGTCAAATGTAGACTCAGGGCTGCGTGCTTCCGGTGTGTGTACTGCCCATCTCTACCTATCCTGGACTCAGCACCCCTCAGGCTGCCCTCACAAGGCCCTGTTGGCCACAGGGTTTGCCTCCAAGCCCCAGGCCCCTGCCAGTGTTCTGAAACCCCTGGCGTGGGACCAGCAGCCTGTCTGGTCCTAGGAGTTTGAAGTCACCTACGCGTGTCTTCTGATTTCACTGTGTGCCCACTCACTGCTCGGCTGCCTGTCACTGTGTACTCCTTTTATTGACATAATCTAAAGTTAACTATTTAAATAAAGTTAACTGAGGTTCATTATTAGTAAACGTTGTTAGTAAACTTAAAACTACCCATTGTACGTGAACAATTCAGCGGCATCTCCCACGTCCATCATGCCGGGCAACCACCATGTCTGTCAAGTTCCAAGCCATTTTCATCACCCAGAAGGAACTCCGTCCCCACGAACATCACTCCCATCCTCCTGCCCCAGCCCCTGGCCACTGCCCATCTGCTTTGTCTCTGGATTTGCCTGTTCAGAATATAAAATTGTGTGTGATGACAGAGAGAGAGAGAAATTGGGGGGGGGGGGGAAA
>NW_007248433.1:980093-983878 GCF_000164805.1 Carlito syrichta
TGCTAGGCTCAGGCAATCCTTCTGCCTCAGTCTTCCAAGTAGCTGGAACTACAGGCACGCGCCGCCATGCCCAGCTAATTTTTTGATTTATTGTAGAGATGAGGTCTCGCCAAGTTGCCCAGGCTGTTCTTGAACCGGTGGTTTCTTTTTTGTTTTTGAGTTGAAGTCTTACTCCGCCACCCAGACGGGGGTGCAGTGACACACTCACAGCCACCCCAGTGTTGACCTGCTGGGCTCTAACAATCCTTTAGACTCAGCCTTCCAAGTAGTCAGAACTACAGGTGCGTGCTCCCATGCCTGGCTAATGTTTGATTTATTGTAGAGGCGAGGTATTGCCAAGTTGTCCAGGCTGGTCTCGAACCCGCGGACTCAGGCAGTTCTCTCACCTCGGCCTCCCAAAGTGCTGGGATTATAGGCATGAGCCACTGCACCCAGCCATGTCTGATTTTATAATGGGTATCAATAAGAAAGTGGATTTGGATACACAGTAACACTCCCCCATCAGCTCTACATTGGCCATGTGGATAGCCTGGCCTTGCCACCCACAGCCTAGGTCCAGCAGGGACGGAGACAGGCCTCGAGGGACAGGGCATCCCCCAAGGGAAGGGACACACTATGACAGAACCCAGGCACAGATCCGGTTGATGTGGAGTCTGAGGATCTTTAAGAACAAAGTCGGGGAGACTTTGGGACACCCTGCTTACCCGGTCCCCTTTCCAGAGCTGGGGCTTGCTTGGGGATCACCGGCCATGACTGTCTGCTTTTGATGTTGCAACTTAATCACCTCTTCAAAGATCCTGTCTGAGCACTGCTGCATCCTGAGGGGGAGGTGCTAGCTCCCACCCACTGCCCGGCTCCCTAGGATGTGCCCTGTCCTCTCCTCCCTAACCTCCAACCCAGCCTTCTCTCAGGGCCTCTGCCCTCGGACCGAGGCTCCTGGCTCTCTCTGAGTCCTGAACTCCTCACTCCACATCACAGGAGCCCCTCTCCTCCATTTTCTAAGCCTGAGAGAACAAAGCCCCACCAGGGGAAACATGACCATGGAGACAGCTTGTAAGAGTGCCCTGTGGTCTGTCTGCCCCACCCAGACCCCACGGGCCTTGGGAGGGGGAATACGGACAGAGCCGTGGCCACACTGGCCCACTGTGGACGTACCCATCCCACGTCCTTCCCCCCCAGGCGCTCAACCGCTCTCTTATCTCCCCAGGGACATACCAGGGCCAGTGGGTCGGCGGCATGCGCCAGGGCTATGGCGTGCGGCAGAGCGTCCCCTACGGCATGGCTGCGGTCATCCGCTCGCCCCTGAGGACGTCCATCAACTCCCTGCGCAGCGAGCACACCAACGGCACGGCGCTGCACCCTGACGCGGCCCCGGCGGTGGCCGGCAGCCCGGCCGTGTCCCGGGGGGGCTTTGTGCTGGTGGCCCACAGCGACTCCGAGGTCCTCAAGAGCAAGAAGAAGGGGCTGTTCCGGCGCTCGCTGCTGAGCGGCCTGAAGCTGCGCAAGTCGGAGTCCAAGAGCAGCCTGGCCAGCCAGCGCAGCAAGCAGAGCTCGTTCCGCAGCGAGGCGGGCATGAGCACCGTCAGCTCCACGGCCAGCGACGTCCACTCCACCATCAGCCTGGGGGAGGCGGAGGCCGAGCTGGCCGTCATCGAGGACGACATCGACGCCACCACCACCGAGGCCTACGTGGGCGAGTGGAAAAACGACAAGCGGGCCGGCTTCGGCGTGAGCCAGCGCTCGGACGGGCTCAAGTACGAGGGCGAGTGGGCCGGCAACCGGCGCCACGGCTACGGCTGCATGACCTTCCCGGACGGCACCAAGGAGGAGGGCAAATACAAGCAGAACGTGCTGGTCAGCGGCAAGCGCAAGAACCTCATCCCGCTGCGCGCCAGCAAGATCCGCGAGAAGGTGGACCGGGCCGTCGAGGCCGCCGAGCGCGCCGCCACCATCGCCAAGCAGAAGGCCGAGATCGCCGCTTCCAGGTAGGGGGGAGGGGACCGGGGGGGGTGGGCACAGGGTACGGACGGGGGCCCTTCTTGGTCTCCGGGTGGATGTTCGCGGGCCTCGTCTGGTCGGCCGTGCTGTCCCTCGAGGCCTCCGGCCAGGCCAGGTATGAGGTCTACACTGGTGTTTCTCAAACGGTGTCCCGTGGAACCCTCAGGCTCCCCAGAGGCTCTCAGGATGGCTGTGGACCGGATTAGAGCAAAGCAGTAGTGGGTCTGAGGTGGTGCTGGGCCCTGCGGCCTGCCCTCGGACAGAGTGGTGTCTCTGTTCCATATGCTGGCGTTTAACCTACGTTATAGATGGGGGCAGCGGGCGGCCCGGGCTGTTGGTATGACATGCAAGAAGGGGTCATGCCACTAGGTGGGCGTGGCATGCCCAGTGCTGCAGGGATACGGAAGGAGGCTGGGCGCTGCCTGCGCTCCCCAGATCTGCGGTCCAGATGCCGCCAGCACCACTGGGGAGGCAGCACCCCTGGGGAGACCGACTCCCACAGGCCTGGTGCTTGGGCCCAGCAACTGTTCTTGCTGCCCCAGTGAGGCCCTTGGGCCCTCGGGAGCAGGTCCAGAGGTCGAGGGTGAGAGCCGTATGGCTTACAATGGGCCTTCAGGTGTGGCGCTGGGTAGTGGCTTCGGGACTGGAGGAAGGTGCCCAGAGTCTGGCTCCCAGGGAAACTGGGGCGGCGTGTGAGCCTTGACTGGCCTCAGCTAGGCTGCAGAAGACGAGCATCTACAACAGATGCAAGCCAGGGACTGCCCACTGTGGGTTGGATGAAGTTGGCCTTGGAAAGCCGGTGACCCTGAGGTGGACACTTGGGTTCCAAAGTGACTGAGTTACTCAAGGGCTCTGTCAGGGTTTCGAGGCCTGGCGTGGTGGCTCACACCTATAATCCCAGCACTTTGGGAGGCTGAGGTAGGAGGAATGCTTGAGCTCAGGAGTTCATGACCAGTGAGAACTCATCTTCACACACACACACACACACAATTAGCTGGGTGTGGTGGTGCATGCCTGTAGTCCCAGCTACTTGTGAGGCTGAGACAAGAGGATGACCTGACTCCAGGTGGTCAAGGCTGTGGTGAGCTGTGATGGTGCCACTGCACTCCAGTCTGGGCAACAGAGTGAGACCTGGACTCAACGGATAAAAAAAAGGCTTGAAAGGTGTTTCAGAAAATCTGTCTTTGCTTCCCACCATCGTCTGCTTCCCAGGACAGGGCAGCACCCGGGCTCTTTCCTGAACATTCTGGGGTGAGGATGTGAAAGCTACTCCGAGCTCTGAGACTGCCCAGGCAGAACTTCTGCAAGGGCGTTCCCCTGCATCTTTCCTGATGGTTTTGTATCCCCAGCCGGGGCAGGCCTGGCATTCTCTGGGAAAGCTCCTGGCTGGGGCACGGCTCAGCCCCTCCGAGCCTGCCACTAATTAAAGCTTAGCCTGCTTGGTTCTGACTTTCCCCTTGATCTACAGTGAAGAAACAAACATGGCAGCTAGGACTTGGTGGTGAAATCTGTGACTCTTGACTGCTGTGGTTTTAGGAGACAACCGATTTTGAGAAGTGGAAGGAAAATGTGGGATTACTACCTGAACACTGGGGTCCAGATGGTGCCGTCTGCCCCCTCTCTGCTCTCTAGAAGTGTCCAGGCAGGAAAGCAAACAGGCACAGTCATGACTCCACACCTGCATTGTAAGGAGGATAGCCGGGCTCGGTGACTCAGCCTGTAATCCCGTGCTTTGGGAGACTGAGGTGAGTGGATTGCCTGAGCCCACGGGTTTGAGACCCGCCTGG
>NW_007248433.1:983961-1026525 GCF_000164805.1 Carlito syrichta
TAGCCTTGACCTGCTGGGCTCAGGTGATCCTTCCACCTCAGCCTTCCAAGTAACCGGAACTACAGGTGTGCACCACCATGCCCGGGTAATTTTTATGATTTATTGTAGAGATGAGGTTTTGCCAAGTTGCCCAGGCTGGTCTCGAACCCTTGGGCTCAGGCACTCCTCTCAGCTCTGCCTTCCAAAGTGCTGGAGTGACAGGCGTGAGCCACCATACCCAGCCTAGGATGAGTTAGTTTTGACAGTTACTTCTTTGTATCATAATGCAGCACTGGTTCCTTGCAGGAAAATCAGAAGACAGTAGTTACAAGGAAGAAACCAGGGTGGTGGTGGTCTGATGTGTCACACAAAGGCTCTCCTTGGCATTTTGGTCAATTTCTCTCCTCCCAGTTTTTTTTATAACTGTTTGTGTTTTGTGTGGTTACTTTGTGGCCCCGGTGGACAGGTGCAGTTTTGGAGGCTGGGGGACAGCAGGGTCAAAGGTCTGGGGGTTCTTGTGACCACTCCCCAGTGGCCTGAGGAGTCGTTCGCCAGCAGCAGCATAGGACTTAGTCGACGGTGTCCCATGGGCTAACTTTATCCCCGGTCTGTTGCCAGGAGGAAATGTGGGATTCAGGATGGTGTTAGCCGAATCCACGAGCTGTCAGGCGACATCGGGTCCCATGAAGGAATCATCGTGGTGTGGGCAGGGCTGAGCAGCATAACAAGGCCTCGTCTCTATAAAAAATCAAGTTATCTGTGCATGGTGGTGCACACCTGCAACCCCAGCTACTCAGGAGGTTGAGGCTGAAGGATCTACTGAGGTCAGCTGGGTCAGTAGTGGCCCCGGGGCAAATTTTCAATCTCTGGGGCCTTGCTTAAGGCCTATGAGGTTGAGTGGTTATGGCTTCATTCTGGGGGCTTCAGCCTCCACCTTGGGGTGTGGGAGCAACATTGGGGGAGATACCAACACGTGCATGGTCTCTGTCCAGAGAAAAGTCCAGGGGTTGGGCCAGAAGGGTGAGACCCATACAAAGAAGCTGGGGCCTGGCCAGGCGTGGTGGCTCACACCTGTAATCCAAACACTTTGGGAGACCGAGGTGGGAGGATCACTTGAGGCCAGGAGTTCAAGACCAGCCGACCAGCCTGGGCGTCATAGCGAGACTTTGTCTCTACAGCAAATCAAAAAAATTAACCAGGCGTGATGGCGTGTGTCTGAAGTCCCTGCTACTTGGGAGGCCAAGGTGGGAGGATGGCATGAGCCCAGGAGGTTGAGCTCATGATGGTGCCACTGCACTCCAACCTAGGCAACAAAGTGAGACCCCAGCTCAAACAGACAAAACAAAAACAAAAATAACTGGGGCCAGCACAGATGGTTCCTGGCTCCTACCAATTCCCAACCCCTGGGTGCTGGCCAGCCAGTCTAGGTGTGGCCAAACACACCTGTGTCTCCCAGGAAGGCGTCTGCCTCATTTTACTAGGACAGGACAGGCAGACGGAGGGGTGAGGGGAGAGAGGAAAGGGTTTGGTGAGTGTGTGTGCAGTTGTGATGCTGCCAGAACTCTGCCCACCCCAGTCTGCTGGACCTTGAAGTCAACACCGCCCCTGCCCTGCTGGCTGTCTGGCCCCACGCTTGCCTCCCGCACAGACAGGGTTCCCTGGAGGGTTCAGGTCCTCCACGGGCATGTCCTGTGTCTGACCAGGTGCTGGGTGGGTGCGATGGTTCCTGCTCCTCATACACAACTGGGGTCTTAGAGCTCAACCCCACTGTGAGAAAGGGACTGGCTGATCCAACATGCCCCAGTCTCCACACGTGGTTACGCGTGCCACACACAGCCTGTGTGTGCACACGCTCACACTCAAGTTGAGACGCGGGTCTGGTGTGTGGCTGGTGCAGGTGTAGCCCTGAGGGGGCAACTGTCTCCTTCTGGACATGGCCCTGGGTCACCGGCACATTCTGAGCCCGGCACAAGTGTCAGGAGAGGAGGCGTCAGACTCCAGCCGGGCACCTGGAGTTCAAAGTCCAGCTTTGGAGACTCACAGACTCACATCCAGCCTGAGCTATTGATGAACACCTGGGCGAACCCCTGTTCCCTCTTCCCACCTACCACCCAGGGCCAGGTCGTTCTGAAGGGTGGGGTGGCTTTCCCCATGGTGCCCTCACGTGGAGCCTGCGTGTGGTTGTCGTGGTCACCGTCGCTGTTGTCCTTCCTCCACCAGGCTTGCTGTGAGCCAGGCGCGGGTGGCGGATGTGCCTGTGAGCTCACAGCTGTGACCCTTGGAAGCAGGCGGCGACACAATGTCCTCAGTCACCCTGAGGACGAGCTCCTTCCTGGCTGCAGGGCCTGGAGCTGTGTTTTCTCAATGGACTTAGAATTTGAAAAAAAAAAAAGGAGGAGGGGCCAGAGTCCGCTGTCCCTGAGAGTGAGGCTCCGTGAGTGACTGGCTCAGGCGGCCAGCGCCCTAGGGCAACCATCCACTGGAGCATGAGAGCGGCTGCCCCACGTGGGCAGTGAGTGGCTGGCCCTGGGCGGCCTCCGTGGCCGGCACACAAAAGAGTCCACGGAGCGCAGGGCTGCTGGCACTGTCCTCGCCCGCCCCGGCTGGGCAGGGCTTGTCAGACAGCGAGTGAGACACGGCCAGCTGTGTCCTCCCCTGTGAGCCAGGACCAGCCCCAGAGAGCAACCCTGTGGGGAGGCAGCCCATGGTTGGATGGACCGGGCTTTCCTGCATAGGGGCTGGGTGGCATGGGGCTCAGACCCTGAGAGGTGATGCCTTCACTTCCACTTCCAGAGGGACAGACAGAGGCCCGGAGCTGCTGGGGGATGGAATTCATCCTCAGGTGGGTTCTTGCCCTGACAAATACTGGAATTACTGGGGGCTCCAAGCACAGATGTCCCTCTCCCAGAGACGCCCACCTGGGGATTCCGAGCACAGATGCCCCGCCTCCCAGAGACACCCACCTGGGGACTTAGCACAGGTGCCCCCCAAGAGATGCCCACCTGGGGTCTCCAAGCAGACTTCCTCCCCCAGAGACCTCCCACCTGGGGGCTCAGCACAGATGTCCCTCCAAAGTTGCCAACCTGGGGACTCAGCACAGATGCGCCCCCCCCAGAGACGTCCACCTGGGTGATTCTCCCTATATTTCAAACTTTTCGTTGTTATTATATCTATCATGGTGACCCAATGATCAGAAATCTTTGCTGTCCTATTGTAATTATCTTGGGCTGCCACAAACAATGCCCATCTAAGATGGCGAGCCTAACTTATAAGCATGTGTGTTCTGACTGCCCTCCAACTGGCCACTCCCTGGTCTCCCTCCCTCTCCTCAGGACTCCCTGTTCCCTGAGACACAGCAGTGCTGAAATGAGGCCCATCCGTCACCCTGTAGTGGCCTCTTGAGTGTCCAGAGAAGGGAAGGGTCACCTATCTCTCACTTTCAGTCAAGGGACAGGAACGGGTAAGTGTAGATGGCATGTGAGAGCTGAGACAGGCGTGGAGCCAGGCCTCTTCCTGCACAGAGTCAACCAAGCTATGACTGCAAAGGAAAAGTTCTTGAAGGAGATAAAAATCCTCCTCTAGTAAACACACGGACAGTAAGAGAGCGAACAGCCCTTTTCCTGATTAGGGGGAAAGTGTGAATGGTTGCCACAGAAGATCAAGCCCACCACAGCCTTCCCATTAACTGAAGCCTAGTTTAGAGCAAGGTGCTGACTCTGCAATTCTGCGAAGACTGAGAGAGGTAAGGATGCTGCCAAAGAAAAACTGGAGCCGGCAGAGGCTGGGTCATGAGATTTAGGGAAAGAGGCTGTCTCCATGACATAAAGTCCAAGGTGAAGCAGCAAGTGCTGACAGAGAAGCTGTAAGTTCTCCAGAAGATCCAGCTGAGGTCCTTGATGAAGGTGGACACACTGATGTCCAATGTAGATGAAGCAGCCTTCTGTTGGAAGAAGATGCCAGCTGGGACTTCCATAGCTGGAGAGAAGTCAATGCCTGGCTTTAGAGCCTCAGGGAACAGGCTGACTCTCTTACTAGGGGCTAACACAGCTGGTGATTTGAAGCTGAAGCCAATGCCCACTGATAATTCAAAAAATCCTAGGGCTGTTAGAAGTATGCTAGACCGACTCTCCCTCATCTGTAAATGGACCCACAAAGCCTAGATGACAGCACATCTCTTTGCAACCTGGGTTGCTAAATATTTTAAGGCCACTGTGGGAACCTATTCCTCACAAAAAGATTCCTTTCAAAATATTACAGCTCATAGACCATGCACCTGGCCACTCAAGAACTCTGAGGGAGATGGATGAGGAGATGGATGTTGTCTCCATGCCTGTTAACACGTCATCTGTTCTGTAGTCCACAGGTCAAGGAGTCATTTTGACTTTTAAGTCTTGTTATTTTAAGAAATACATTTTGTGCCAGGTGCGGTGGCTCACGCCTATAATTCCAGCACTTTGAGAGGCGGAGTAAGAGGATTGCCTGAGCCCAAGGGTTCTAGACCAGCCTAAGCAACATGGCAGGCCCTCATCTCTACAATAAAAAAAAAAATTAGCAGGGCATGGTGGCATATGCCTGTGGTTCTAGCTACTTAGAAGGCTGAAGTGGAAGGATCACCTGAGCCCAGCAGGTCGAGGCTGTGGTGGCTGTGAGCATGCCACTGCATGCCTGGGCAACTGAGTGAGACCCCGACTCAAAAAAAAAAAAAAAAGATATACACTTCATAAGGCTGCAGCTCCAGAGATGGTGATTCCCCTGATGGGTGTGAGTAAAGACACTTGAAAACCTTCTGGAAAGGATTCACCCTTCTAGATGCTGTTGATGTTGTGATTCATGGGAGAGGTCAAACAATCAGCCTTAGCAGAAGCTTGGAAGCTGATTCCCACCTTCATGGACGGCTCTGAGGGTCCAGGACCCCAATGGAGGAAGTTGCTTCAGATGTGGTGGAAACAGCAGGAGCCCTGTATCTAGAGGTGGGACCTGGAGAGGCGACTGACTTGCTGTAGCGGAGGCAGAGCTGCTTCTTAGGGCTGAGCCAAGGTGGTGGTTCCTGACAAATGGACATGGACTCCTGGTGAAGATTCTGTGAGCGTTGCTGGAATAAGGACCAAGGATTTAGAATGCTCCATGAACTTAGTTGATAAAGCAGCTCAGGACTTGAGAGTACTGATTCCGACTTTGAAACGAGTTTTGCTACGGGTAGAACGCTGTTAGACAGAGACATCTGTCATGAAAAGAAGAGTCCACGGATGCAGCAAACTCCACCATCTTATTTTAAGAAATTGCCACACACTCCAGCCTCAGCGGCCACCACCCCTACTGGTCGGCACCACCAACATTGAAGTGAGACCCTCCATCAGTGAAAAGATTACAACTCACTGAAGGCTTAGATGCCATTAGCATTTCTTATGATGACATATCTTTAAATTACAGTACATTTTTTAGACATAGTGCTATCGCACACTTAATAGACCACAGTGTATACATGAATATAACTATTGGCTGGGCACAGTGGCTCACGTCATAATCCCTCCCAGTATTTTGGGAGGCTGAGGCAAGAAGATTGCTTGAGCCCTAGAGTTCAAGACCAGCCTGGGCAAGATAGCAAGACCTTGTCACTACAAAAAAAAAAAAAAAATTAGCCAGGTATGGTGGTGCGTGCCTGTAGTCCCCGCTACTTGGAAGCCTGAGGCGGAAAGATTGCCTGAATCCAGGAGGTCGAAGCTGTGGTGGCCATGCGTATGCCACTGCATTTCAGCTTGGGCAACACAGCAAGACTCCAACTCAAAAAAAAAATTAGAGCTCTAGCTGGGCATGGTGGCTCATGCCTATTATCCTAGCAATTTGGGAGGTGGAAGTGAGAGTACTGCTTGAGCCAGGGGTTCAACACCAGCCTGGGCAACTTGGCAAGACCTTGTCTCTGCAGTAAATAAAAAAATTAGCTGGGCATGGTGGCATACGCCTGTGGTTCCAGCTACTCGGAAGACTGAGGTTGAAGGATTGCCTAGCCCAAGAAGTCGAGGCTGTGGTGAGCTGTGATCATGCCATTGCACTCTAGCCTGGAGGGGCAAAGGGAGACCCCAACTCAAGAAAATAACTTTTATATGTACTGGGAAACTGAAAAGCTCATGTGACTCATTTTACTGTGAAGTTTGCTATATTGCAGTGGCCTGGAATAGAGTATACAGTGTCTCTGAGGAGGCCCATGTGGCTTTAGTCCTATGGGATGTCACCTTGACCCACTGGGGCTGTGTCTGCAGAGAGCTTGATAACTATGTCTTGAATGAATGAATGAATGCATGAATGAATGCTTAAGCCCCACTTTCTTTCTTACTCGTGGCTCCCTGCCCCTTCTTTTGGTGCTGGGGCCAGGAGGTGAGGGTGACTGGATTCGCTGCAAGGGGCCAACTGGACCAGGTTCTCAAGGGGGGGTGAGGTGGTTGGGGTGGCCACACCATGGCCATGTGTCCTCAGCCCTTTCTGAGAGTAATGCAGGCCCTCCTTGCTTCATGGGGCCCACAGACTTCCAATTAGCAGGATGTGAGCCCTCCTGAACCTGGCAAAGTGGTGTCTTCTGGTGAGTTAACGGGAGCTTTTTTGCAGTTTTATTCCAGTGTGAACAAACTGGGCCCTGACACCGCTGACGCTGGCTAGTTGTGTGGCCCAGCAGGTCACCTGGCTGCAGAGGATGTGGGGGTACTCCCTGGGGTCATTCATGGCGGTGTCATATGAATGGTGTCTGTGTGGTACTGAGCACAGCCAGGGCATGGCAGGTACTCACGAAGTGAGTGAGACACGCAAGCTGAGGTGGGCACCTCAGACCCCTGCCCGGGACCTGGCTGTTCTCTGAGACCTGCTCTTGAGGGAGGTGGCTGGGAGGAAAGAAGAACCCACATGTACCAGGCAGGCGAGGAGTGACCTAGATGTTCTTTGTTCCCACCGTCTGCGTTGTGAATGGAGTGCCATGTACCTTGCTTTCACAGGCTTTCATTGTGTTCAAGCCAGCAACCAGCCGGGCACAGTGGCACATGCCTATAATCTAGCACTTTGGGCAGCCAAGGTGGGAAGATCACTTGAGCCCAGGAGTTTGAGACAAGCTGGGCAACATAGACCTCATTTCTACAAAAAATAAATATGTATATATGAGCTGGACGTGATGGCGTGTGCCTGTAGCCCCAGCCACTTGGCAGGATGAGGTGGAAGGATCGCCAAAGCGCAGGAGGTCAAGGCTGCAGTGGCCATGATTGTGCCACTACCCTCCAACCTGGGAGGGTCAGAGCAAGACCCTCACTCAAAAATAAAAAAACAAGAAAAAAAAAAGCCAGCAATTTTCTCTCCTCCCCCACCCTTACCCTATGAATGCCTAAACACTTTCTGACCACAATGTTGAGTCTGGGACAAGAAAGATTCTGTGTACAGAACCTGGATGGGGCCTCCCACTTCTGGGCACTGAATTCGCATGCAGCCTAGAGCTTTGGGTCAGCTCTGTCTTCTGGGAGTGACTTGCTCTGCTTGGGGTGGGTGGCGGGAGGCGCAAGTGGGGCGAGGCATGGTTTCTGGGGTCTCTGTTCCCCACAGGAGCAGCCTGGAGAGGACAGGGTGTGTGGGCAGCTGCAGGCAAGGCGGGCTGGAATGGCCCCCTCTGTCCTGGAGGCTGGGCGTGTGCGGAGCTCGGGAGGTGGCCACGTGAAGTGTGCCTCCTCCTAGGAGCTGAGGCCCTCAGTCTCCGTGGCAGTTAGCAGGGCCAGGTGGTGGGTCCGTGTGCTGGCAACAGCTGCCTTGTGATCTGGGAGGGATGGTGACCCCCATTTATACCCATGGGGAACCGCAGAGCATGACCTGATTTGGAGATGGGGCCAGGCAGGGAGCCCGGGGCCCGACTCTCAGACATAGGTTCTGGGCACACAGTAGGCACTCAAAAATGCAAAGGGCATCCAGAAGCCCCTATGATCTCTTGCCATGTGTACAGGGTCTTGAGCAGGTGGCAGGTCAGAGATGGCAGGTTCCTGCGACCCAGGGCCTTCCTCATGACCCAGGGCCCGGTGGCTGGTGGGTGACTGCATGCAGTCTCACACCAGGCAGACTCCAGTGGGTTGGGAGTGCCCTGCGGAAGGCTCGGCCTCAATACACAGGAGGGTAACACTCAGGTCCCTTGGTACCAGGCAGGGCCAGAATGTGCATGCAGGGCTCTGCTTCCTGGCCTGCTCCCCCTCTCGGGCCCTTTAGACCCAGATCAGGTTCTGGGGTCCCCACTGATGATCGGGGATTACAACTGGCATCCTCAGAATGCCCTCCAAATGCCATGTTGCTCCTGGAATGGAAAAGAGTCCATGTGCAAAACCTGGTGCCAGGCCCCTGGGGGAAGGAGCTTCCAGACACCCTGTGTTTTGAGCGTCTCCTGTGTCCTCTGAGCCTGTGTCTGAATGCCAGGCTTGGGGCTCCCAGTTACATCTGCGAATACCCCCATTTCCAGATCCAGGTATGCTCTGTGGTTCCCCATGGACATGAATGGGGGGGTCACCATCCCACTCGAACTTTCAGTTCCACCGTGGCCCAGGTTGCCCCCTAGGCCTGCAATGCCATCCCTCACCGTATCCCCCTCACCTCCTCTGCGGTTATAGCACCCACCTTGACCTCAAGCCTTTGTTGAGATTGTCACCCCGGGAGCAACGCAGGTGTTGGCTCAGCCCCCGCCACCACTTGCCAGGTGTTTGCTCGTGGCCCCTCCCACACACATGGGCACTGTCTGCTCCTGGGTCCCTGCTGAGTACAATGCTCTGTGGAGAAGCAGGCCCCTGGGGCATGTGTGGAGGACTCAAGGATGGCCTGGCCAGGTGGGAGGCGGGCTTGTCCTCGTCTTGAGACCCTCCTTCAGAAGTCGCTCTTTCCAGACGTCCACCTGCTCTGTGCTGCTCAACTCCTTATCCCCTTCCCTTTTGCACTCCCCAGCCTCTGCCCAGGCATACTCTGTTTCCCCAAAGACTCATCCATGGCCTCACCCCACAGTGGGTGCCCCCCACCCCTCCACCCCCCAGCATGCTCCTCAGTACCTGGGAGGCATGCCGTCCTTCCAGTATGGAGGTAGGAGGGGAAAAGAGGCAGGGAGAAAAGAACCAGGTGGGTTTGGACATTGTCCAGTGTAAGCACCTCTCACCTCTTAGATTCCACGATTAAAAGGTCTGTGTGTTTCCATAACAGAACTCTGAGCCACACACCTTGGAGGGGTTTTTGAGAGTGACTTGCACCCTTGAGGCAGTCTCCATACCTGCATCTGTGTAAACTGTGCTCTGGCCGTGTTAACCAGAACTTGGCTGCAAAGGACATCGCTGCAGCTCTAATTGGCCTGAGCACAAAGGACCTTACTTGGTTCCCGTCCCCTGGGCTGGCCGCAGGCACAGCTGGACCCAGGGGCTCAGTCGAGTTCGGACAGCACCGAGCCTGGGTCTCTCCTGTCCTGGTTCCACTTTCCCTTGTAGGTTTAATTCCATTCTGCAGCGGGTTCTGTGCACATGTCAGGAAAGACCGCACACGGGGTCTCAGTCCTAGGCAAAGGACCCTGTTTCTCCCAGCACCCATTGGGTGATATCTGGAAAGGCCCTCGTGGGCTCCTGCCAGGAGAGGAGGCATTTCTGTCTGGCCAGGATGGCCATGAGCCTGTCATGGACGTGCCCAGGAGGTTTACCCTGGCTGACAACTCTGCTGGGGCAGGGATGGGCGGGGCTCTGGGGGCAGAGAGAGGCTCAGGTTCATGAGGAGGGAAGGGACTTGGCTGGCCTCCTCTTTTTTTCTTCTTCTTTTTAGAGACAAGGTCTTGCCAAGTTGCCCAGGCTGGTCTTAAACCCCTGGGCTCAGGCAGTCCTCTTGCTTCTGCCTCCCAAAGTTCTGGGATGACAGGTGTGAACCACTATGTCTGGCTGGCCTTCTTTTTAAGGAGACATATTTACACACAATATATCCCTGAAAGGACCATTTAGTGGCTTTTTTGTGACTAAGGAGTAATCCCTTGGGTAGTTGGGCCTCCGTTAGTATATCAGGTGATGGACATTTGAGGGGTTTCTACTTTTGTCACTTATGATCATGCTGTTGTGAACATTTTTGTACAAATGCTTGAGTAGGCTGGGTGTGGTGGGTCACACCTGTAATCCCACACTTTGGGAGGCTGAGGCAAGAGAATTACTTGAACCCAGGAGTTTGAGACCAGCCTGGGCAACATAGTAGGATATCATTTCTTAAAGAAAAAAAATTAGCTGGGTGTGGTGGCCCATGCCTGTAGTTCCAGGTAACAGGAGGCCAAGGTGGAAGGATCACTTGAGCCTAGGAGGTCAAGGCTGCAGTGAGCTGTAATTGTGCCTCTGTGCTCTAGCCTGGGCACAGAGTGAGACCCTGTCTCTAAAATAATAATAGCTGACTGCAATGGCTCACACCTGCAATCCCAGCACTTTGGAAAACTGAGGAAGAAGGATTGCCTGAGCCCAGCAAGTCAAGGTTGTGGTGGCCATGAGCGTGCCACTGCACTTCAGCCTGGGTGATAGAGTGAGATTAAAACTAAAAAAAAATTAAAAATAAATAATAATAATAATGTTACTTTTTCTTTAACGTTATGAAAAAGACAACCCCCTCAGGTCCCCTCCCCCTGTGGAAGTTTTTCTGTCCTCTCAATAAATCCTGCCTTCTCAAAATAAATAAATAGGTAAAATTATAAAATAACATATCCTTGTAAAAATAGTAAAACAATTAGGCTGGGAGCCGTGGCTCACATCTTTAATCTCAGTACTTTGGGAGGCTGAGGCAGGAGGATTGCTTGAGCCCAGGAGTTCAAGATCAGCCTAAGCAACAGTGAGACCTCATACTTACAAAAAATCAAAAAATTAGCTGGGAATGGTGGCATGTGCCTATAGTCCCAGCTACTCGGGAGGCAGAGGAAGGAGGATCATTGAGCCCAGGAGGTCAAGGCTGCAGTGAGCCATGGTCATGCCAGTATACTCCGGCCTGGACAAAGAGGGAGACCCCAATGCAAGCAAACAGCAGACAGATCTGTGGGAAGTCACTGGGTACTACTGCAAGTTGTTACCCTCTTAGAGGTAATTCCAGTGTGTTCAGACATTTTTCAGAAAATTGTAAATCTGTGCATTCGCCTATGGGCTTCCCAGTCCAGACATGGACTTGTGCTGTGCACAGTGCTTTGCAGCTTTTTTCTCTTCTCATCACATCAATAGCATCTCTCCATGTTGGTGTACCCAGCCTGGTGTGTTTTGTTAACGGCAGCTGTGTTCCACCATGCAGATGCACAGCTGTGCACTGTGGGGTCTATTTGTTACAGCGACTGACCTAACCTCACTTATACACTGACTGCATAAGCCGAAGTCCCTGCTGGCTCAGCCTGTGCAGGGTGCCCGGCCCTCGGGAGGCTGCTCTATCCTCTAGAGCACTGGAGAGGGAGACTCCCAGCCCCCGCGGGCAGCCAAGGTTCCTGGTGCCTCAAAGGCCAGAGCTTACCAAACTGGAGTTAGGTCAGGCAGGCCCTTTTCTTGGGCAAAGCTATGTGGCTGCCAGCAGACACTTGACTTGCAACCTAGAGAGGCCACTAGGAGTCAGAGGGCGGTGGCACTGATAGGCAGGACCCCGAGCTTTGAGACTCTGAAACAAAGTCCCCCTCCCCTTCTGTAGCCCCTCAGCCCAGGGTCTTGGCACTTGACTGGTTTCTCCCTCAACCCTGTTCTTGGTCTTATGGTTCCTTCCTTGTTTTAGTAAGACTTGGGGGAACACAAGGCTTCTGAATCCCATCACCCCAAGAGAGCTGCTGGTAGCGTTTTGGGACACTTCTTCTGTGGGTGCTCTGTATCCCGTGCATGTTTGGAGGGACCCATGCATGGAGGGACTTCCATGATTCCCTCATCACTCTTTAATTCACGGCACTTTTTGAACATTTCCGTGTGACACACGTTCCAATGAGACGTACTCCTTCCTTGGAACACAGCTGCCTTCTAAGATGTTTTTGATGTAAGGCCAGAGTAAAACATTGGAGTTTTGAAATACCTATAATATAACCCAGACACGGTGGCTCATGCCTGTCATCTCAGCACTTTGGGAGGCCAAGAGGGGAGGATGACTTGAGTCCAGGAGTTTGAAACCAGCCTGGGCAACATAGCAAGACCTCATCTCTACAAAAAATTATCTGTGCATGGTAGCAGGTGCCTGTAGTCCCGCTACTTGGGAGGCTGAGGCAGGAGAATTGCCTGAGCCCAGGAGCTCGAGCTGTGATTATGCTACTGCACCCCAGCCTGGGAGACAGAGTGAGTCCCCGACTCAAAAAAAAAAAATTACAGTATGATACTGTCTTTCAAAAGAAGACTAAAAAGTGTATATTTGAGTATTCAGATGCTTGAATTTTGATCCTGGGGCTTAATAATGGTCACTACTCCCAAAGCCCTGCCGGCCCCTCACCTGTGACTGGGGTGGTCACGGGCCCCAGTGAATGGGAGATGTGGCCCCCAGTGCAGGGTGGGGTCATGGGTGGGCGGGGCTCAGCTGTGAGTTCCTCCCTTGTCTTCTGTGCATGGAAACCCTTGAGAGGGCACGACCTTCACCATGAGCTCCCTCGAGTCTGTCTCTGTCCCTCCTGTCTGCTCTCTGATGTAGGCTGTGGTTGCATGACATTCAAGGAACTCGGCCCAGGGCCAGGGCTGATTTCGAGACCTGTCTCTGCTGGTGGCTATGGCTTGTGGCTTCAGCCCATGGGGCTGGTCTCAGGTCTGGGACCCGCAGAGGGCTGCGTGGGGGCTCAACCCATCCTCCATGGAGGACGTGCTGTCTCCATGGCACAGGCGGGCAGGGTGGGGGCCCTGCCCATGGCGCCCTCCTCTGAGTGTGCATGACTGCCCATTGGTGGCACCTGTCTGCAGTCAGCTCTGCAGTCAACAGAGTGGAAGAGCCACGGCCTGATCGCTCTGTTCCATTGCTGAGAAGCCCCAGGGTCAAGTCCACTCCCCACGAGACGTTCAGACCTCCCGGCATTCCGGCCTTGTGGTCGGCCATTCCCGGCCGGCATTCAGCACCACTGCCCTCCACCCTTTGGACAGTCCACAAATATACCATGCCTTTCTCTTGGCACATGCTGTTTGCTTCCTCAGCCTGGTGTGCTCCTACGCGTCCTTCAAGACCCAACTCAGAGGCACTTCTGTGAACTTGTCCCTGACTCCCGGGAAGGCCGACTGCTCCCTTTCCTGAAGCATTTTCTTCCCATGTTGGATTTATCTCATGGGACAGTTTTCATGTACCTGCTGAGCTGTGCACCTCCTGGAGCCAGGTCTCAGCTTCCTTCTCAGCCCCCTGGGTATAGAAGGCGAGGCAGAGGCGCTTTGGGGTAAAGAGGAACACGTCCACGTGGCAGGTTCTGATGTGAGCTCATGAGAGCCTCTGCCCCTCTGAGCCTCAGTTTCTTCATCTGTTCTTTGGGTGTGACGATATGATAATGGGCCCACTTGCTGGGGACAAATGGGAGATACCCATGGAATGCCCAGCTCGTCCCTGCTCCTGGCAAGCCCTCGGGGATTTCACCATCTGCCTTGGGACCCTCAGGCGACTCGTGGGGTTTCTCCGGTAGCCCAGGGCCCTGTCTCTGCCTCATGGAGACACCGTCTCCCTCCACTCCTGATCTGCTCTTGGCCCTCCTCTGGTGGAAACCAGTGCCCACAGGGCCCGGGTGTGACCAGACCTGTCCCCGGGTCCCCTGGGGACCTTCCAACCAGCACGTGTGATCAATCTCTACCTGAGTCTGGCCCTGGGGAAACACTGTCACGGCACACAGGCTTCTCTTGGTTGCAGGAGTCCAGGATGGCCCAGTGGGTGTCCTCAGCCAGGGACTAGTTTGCTGCAGATCAGCAAGTCAGCTGGGTGGTGTTTGGGGACGGTGTCTCAGACCTCCTGTGATTGCAAGTCTGGCGGGGACACCCTCCATCAGCAAGAACCCCCGAGGTGGGAGCGCAGGTCCCTGTGCCTCCAGGGCTTCCCAAGCCCCACCACCAAATGTGCCCTGGCCAGCGGCTGCATAACCACGGCACCCAGCTCTGCCACTCTCCCTGCCCCCCCCATGCAGCCATTGGGCAAAATAGTTTCCCTCCGCTGGGCCTCAGTTTCCCTTATTATAAAACAAATGATTTTCTATTTTAGTGTTCATTTCCTGTTTTCCCTCAGCAGTCATAACTCTTTCCAGGGTGATATTCAGGACCTGGGGCCAGCAGGCGCCGGCACGAACCTAGAGCCCGGCTCCACAGCGGAAGCCAGAGTAGCTGTCCAGGGCCAGCTTCTCCCCCTTCCTCGTAGGAAGTTCTGAATTAAATGAAGTTTGCTGAAAAGTGCTGACCACGAGTCCGGCTCCCGAGTCGGCTCAGGGGTCCCAGTGGCCACTCTGCTGTTGTCACTGCTCTGTTTCCTCCGGCCACGTGCTTGGTGGGCCCCTGCACAGCTGTCTTGGGTGGGGGCCAGGGTGGGGTGTTCCTGCACCATGATGGAGCCTCGGCGTGGCCCTCTCAGGGATAGGTGGCAGGCTGTGCCTCTCGAGAGCTGGTCAGTCAGGGCGCCTGACTTTGAGTTACCTAAGCTGGTCGGCCCGGGGGAGGCTGGGAGCCAGGTGCCCCACCAGCTCCTCTGCGTCCTCATCTTCTAGACCCCTCAGGGCTGTGTGGGTGCTGCTATGTCTATTTCACAGGCAGGGAGACAAATTCTTCCATGCTGTTTGTTCCAGCTGAACCCCCAGGTAGAGTCACAGGCCCAGACCTGAACTTTCCCGAGATGGGGCCAGGTGGGATCCAGAGGGGGACACTCTGAATGCCAGGTGACCAGTCGACGGCATTTATTCAGGGACTTATAGGGGCTGCAGGTCTTCATGGGGATGGCGGGATGGGGATGGTTCACCCAGCATGTCCACAGTGAGGATACAGGTTATGGTGACATGAGGTTCAAGGAATTCAGCCCGGGGCTGGGGCTGGTTTCCACTTGTCTTTCAGCATCTTAGATGACATCTTAACACGCATATCTGCCAGTGCTGGGAGAACTCAGGACTCCGGCATGGGCTTCAGCCTGCATGGAGGCACACAGCCGGTGGGGCACAGGTGATCAAGGCACTCTCTGTCAGAACGGAGGGTGGAAGGTACCAGGCGCCGCATGTGCCTTGAGCTTGAGTCCTCCTTTTCTGGTGTGCAGCCTGGTGCCTCGGTGGGCTCGGGCTTCCATAATAAAACACTATGGACAGCAGAGACGTATTTCCTCAGTCCTAGACATTGGCAAGTCCAGGATCCTGATGCGTGTAGAGTTTCGGGAGGTCTCAGTCCTCAGACTGCCTTCGATGTTGCAGGGCCTGCCACAGTACATGGAGAGGTTCTCTCTCTCTCTGTCTGTCTCTCTCTCTCCCTAACCCACCGCCCAGACCCTCCCCGCTTCTTATGCAGCCACCAGTCTCATCAGATTGGGACCCCACACTCACAACCTCATTTAACTTTAATCACCACCTAGAGACCCTCTCTCCTAACACCGTGGAGGTTAGGGCCTCATGTAGGACTGAGGGGGGTCTCAATTAGACTGCACTTCAGCTTGGGCATCAGAGTGAGACTCCTGCTAAAAACAAACAAACAAACAAAGCAAAACAAAACAAAACAACCTGGGCAACATAGTGAGACTCCCATCTTTAAAAAATATATATATAATATTTTTTAAATGCCACTGTCTTAAGCAAGAGAGAAGCTTATTTCCCAGACATAACATCCCAACCTGCTGTGGAGACTGCTCTGAGGTCACCTACCTAGGCCCTTGCTGTCTCTAGCACCCTCACTCACCCCCACCGCCATAGTGAGGGGGAAGAGGGAGGAGAGGGAGCGCAACCTTTAAGGATGCAACCTGGAGTTGCCCCGGCGACTGTGCTCACACCCCATTGGCCAGAACCCGGTCATGTGACCATACCTAGCTGCAAGGGAAGCTGGGAAATGTAGTCCCTAGTGTGGGGTCTGTGCCCAGCTGGCAGTCTGGACTTCAGAACTGTGGAAGAGAATGAGCCAGTATCTGCCAGGGATGGACAGCCACATCTGCCACACCAGGCCTTGCAGTGGCCTTAGGGCCTGGATGTGCCCTCCTCCATGAAGCCTTCCTGAGTGCCCAGGTCTTAGTAAGTGGGAAGAGCTGCCCGTGTTGACTAGTGGCCAGATGCCATCCCACGCACATTCAGCATGTGCTGGATGGGCCATGGGACTGGGCGGTTAGAGCAACTTCCTGAGATCACAACTACAGAGCAGCCATGCGGGACTTGAACCCCAGGCCTGTGCGTTGTGGCAGGGATGTGGTGTTCTCTACCTTCGAGAAAAGCTCAGGAGAATCGAGCAAAGCTCAGGTGAATCAGGACAAGGACTGCCTGTCTCTGTTTTTTTTCTCTCTCTCTCTCTATTTTTCTCTGCCTCTCTGTCTCAGCCCCCTTTTCTCTCTCCCTCTTTCCCTACTTGTTTTTCCTTTATTCATGTTCTCTCTCTCTTCCTCTCTCTCTGTCTCTCCCCTCTTCTCTCTCTCTTCATTTTTCTCTGTCTCTCTATCTCTCCACCTGATGTGGACCCAAGACAGTGAGGACAGAAGGCCCCAGATGCCATCCATGTGACCCCATGTAGGTATCTGGGAGGTGGGAGGCCCCGCAGGTGCTAGAGGGAGGCAGCCGCCCTCCCGAGCCACCTCTCTTCTCTGGCCTGACAAGAGGGTTGAGGCGGGAGCCGGGCTTGCTGTGAGGCTGGCGTGGAGGCCGGGGTGTCCTGCTCCCCACAGCCCCCACCCTTTACCACCCACCCAGTGACCCCCTCATCAGTTGTTTGCCTGGCAGGTAGCTTTTGAGGGGTTGGTGCCTCATGGAATAATTCCTTGGAGTGTCTGAGCAAGCGAGTCATCCCCAGAGAGCCTCAGTCCCTACCTGGGGTCTGCTTAGCCCAGTCCAGCTGCAACTCCCACAGCAAGAGCCAAGCATCTGCCAGCTACTTGAACAGCCTAGGGGTGAGGGCTCACTGCCATCTCTGACTGATTGGCTGGAGCTGCCTGGGGCAGAGGGTTGAGAATGATTCTGAGGCCTAGCGGAAGGACCTCAATCAACTAGTGATGTCTGCCTTGGGCATACACAGGGCATTTCCAAGAGCAGTAGGAGTGGATCCTCTCTCAGTTGTGTCTGAGGAGGGCCTCCCATAGAGGCCGACTGTTTCCTTGATCTGTAGAGCTAGTTACTTGTCTCTAAGCCCAGGTACCTGTGGCATTCTTTTCCAATTTAAAAAAAATTGTAGGAGCCGGGCTCGGTGGCTCAGCCTGTCATCCCGCGCCTTTGGGAGGCTGAGGTGAGTGGATGGCCTGAGCCCGCGGGTTCGAGACCCGCCTGGGCAGCGAGACCTCACCTCTACAATAAATCAAAAATTAGCCGGGTGTGGTAGCGCGTGTCTGTAGTTCCAGCTACTTGGAAGGCTGAGGCGGAAGGATCGCCGGAGCCCGGCAGGTCGAGGCTGCAGTGGCCGGGAGCGACCACTGCACTCCAGTCTGGACGACAGAGTGAGACTCCAACTCAGAAAAAACAACAACAAAAAAAATTGTAGTAAAATATTTGTAACATAAGGTATATCATTTTAACCACTTTTTTAATTTTTTGAGACAAAGAGTTTCATACCGTCCCCCAGGCTGGAGTGCAGTGCCACCATCACAGCTCACCACAGCCTCCAACTCCTAGGCTTAAGCAATCTTCCTGCTTCAGCCTCCCGAGTAGCTGGGACTACAGGCGTATCATGCCCTGCTAGTTTTGCTAATTTTTTTTATAGAGATAGGATCTCACTTTGTTGCCCAGGCTGGTCTTGAACTCCTGGGCTCAAACAATCCTCTTGCCTCAGCCTCCCAAAGTGCTGGGGTTACTGGCGTGAACCTCGGCACCTGGCCCAATACCATTTTAAGTGAGTAGTTCAGTGATGTTGAGTGTTGTGTGACCGCCACCACCATCCATACCCAGAAATCATCTTGCAGATGGACGCTCTGTCCCCAGCAAACACTGCTCCCACCTCCAGCCTGGGCATTAAGTCCCAGGTAGTTGAGTTCCCGTACTTGATACCTAGGGGGTATCACCGGAGCTGGCTGCGGTGGGACAGGATGGCCCTGGCTCTGCCCCCTCCAACCCATTGCCCTCTGCTACAGAGGGGACTCCTTCCTCAACCCTGTCACTCCCAGGGTTGGGGGGGACCCAGCCCAGCCCTGCTGCCCCCTGTTCAGGACCCTGGGGCAGGCGTCACCTCTCTGAGGGCTGGCCCCACCTCCGAGGCTAGGGGAGACGTGATATGGTGACCACTGAGCCTCCTGGAGCCTGTTTCAGGAAGTCAAGCCTTTTCCCATGGCAGACGCTTCTGAGACTGCCTCAGGGGACGGAGGGGTCTCCAGGGAGAGCAGGGAGACTCTCCTGGGAGTGAGGGTTCCTGGACCATAGTTAGATCTCCGGAGGGCTGAAGCTAGGGCTTTTCCAGAGAGGCAGCCGAGCTCATTGAGGTCCACCCTCCCCTCTGACCCAGCCCCCCAGGGGCTCTGGGCAGGGCCGGGCATGCTGCCTGTGCTCCCATCCTGGAACAGCACAGGCTAGGACACAGGGTCTGACACATGTCCCCAGGCTGTCACCACAGCCCCGAGAAAGCTGCCACTTGGGGCGCGAAGTCTCACCTCCTGGGGACAGGCGGGTGTTGGCACCTCCTCACATGCCATCCCTTCTGTAGATGTCACATGGTCTGTCACCTCTGTGAGTCTCAGTGTGTACCTCATGGGGCATCCCAAGTCCACATGGGTTATAACGAGGGACACTTTGGCTCTGTGACCTCCTGGGACGTGTCCAATGGATCTCCTGAGTCATGGCTTCTTGGAGCCTCTGTTTCTTGTCTGTCAAATGGGATAGTAGTAGAACAGGTTGAATATCTCTTATCCGAAATGGTTGGGGTTAGAAGTGTTTCAGATCCTGGATTTTTTTTGGATTTTGGAATATTTGCATATGCATAATGAGCTATCTTGGGCATGGGATCCAAATCTAAACATGAAATTTATTTGTGTTTCATATGTAAATTTCTGGAGGCCTCAGGGGAGAGTTTGTGGAATTTATTTATTATTTTTTATGCGATATTTTTTTTTTTGAGTTGGAGTCTGTTACCCAGGCTGGAGTCCAGTGGCATGCAGGCTCACAGCCACCCCAGCGTCAACCTGCTGGGCTCCAGAGATCCTTCCATACCAGCCTTCCAAGTAGCCAGAACTACAGGCGTGCACTGCCACACCCAGCTAAATTTTTTTATTTATTATAGAGATGAGGTCTCACCAAGTTTCCCGGGCTGGTCTCAAACCCGCAGGCTCAGGCAATCCACTCACCTTGACCTCCCAAAATGCTGGGATTATAGGCTGAGCCCCCGAGCCCAACCAATTTTGTTTTGTTTTGTTTAAGTCAGAGTCTCATTCTGTTGCACAGACTGGAGTGCAGTAGCCCGTTCATGGCCACTACAGCCTCAACCTGCTAGGCTCAGGAGATCCTTCTACCTCAGCCTTTCAAATAACTGGAGCTTCAGGTATACACCATCATGTCCAGCTAATTTTTTGATTTATTGTAGAGACGAGGTCTTGCCACATTGCCTAGGCTGGTCTCAAACCCCTAGACTCAGGCAATCTTCTTGCCTCAGCCTCCCAAAGTGCTGGAATCACAGGTGTGAGCCACTGTGCCCAGCCTTTTTGTTGTTGTTGTTGAGACAGGATTTCACACTGTTGCCCAGGCTGGAGCACAGTAGCATGATCATGGCTCACTGAAGCCTTCACCTCCTGAACTCAGATGATCCTCCCACCTCAGCCTTCCAAGTAGCTGAGGCCATAGGCATGTACCACCATGACCAACTAATTTTTTTTTTTTTGTAGAGACAAGGTCTCACCGTGTTTACCCAGGCTGGTCTTGAGCTCCTAAGCTCAAAGCAATCCTTCCACCTTGGCCTCCCAAAGTGCTGGGATTAAAGTGACATTAGAAGCAACCCACCAACCTCATTCTATTCCTTGTTTGTCCCCAGATGTTTGAAGGTGTGGTATACAGGGCTACCAAGTTTCCTGCCTTTCTTAAGTGTTGATTGGGAGTGTCAAACAGGGACAAGTTACATATCTCGATAAGCAGCTCATGCACGGACCATCAGTGATCTCAGCACTGTTAGAAACAGCCAGGGGAGAATTGCCTTGGTGCCTTCTGTAGTTTCTGGGGGCAGCCACATTCCTCAGCTTGTGGCTTCTGCCTCTGTCTTCAAAGCCAGCAGCACAGTGTCCTCTCTGCTCTCTGACCTCCTGCCTCCTGCAATTAGGATCCTGTGTTTAGATGGGGCCCAGCCAGCTAAGCCTGGATAATCCCCACATCTCATGGTCTTCACCTTAATCACATCAGCAAAATCTCTTTTGCCACATCAGGTGACATATTCATGGACAGGTTCAGGGGACCAAGATGTGGACATCTACTTGACATGGTGGAGCACACCTGCCATGCCACTACTTGGGATGCTGGGACAGGAGGAAGCCTTGAGCCCAGGAGTTTGAGACTGTGGTGCACTGTGTTCATGCCAGTGCACGCCAGCCTGGGCAATACAGCCAGACCCCAGTTCTTAGGAACAAGAAGCCATGGATATCTTTGGGGTTTTTTTTGTGATTCTACTGCACACATCCTCTTCTGGGCCGCCCTTTGAAACTGTGGACACTAGTCACTTCTCTTTAGGGGTGAGCACAGCCTCTCCCTCTAAATATGAGCTGGATTTTTGGGGATCAGGTGGGTGTTGGCGTCATGGGTCATGACCAGGTGTGGTTGCCCAGGGAGGCTGAGAGTGGTCAGAGCTGGGTGTCTGAGGGGAGTGGAGAGCTGAGGAGAACATGTCTCCCTCGCTCCTGAAGGCTGACAGGGTGCCTGCCTGGAGATGGAGTGTCAGGGGGCTCCTGTCCTGGTGCGTCAGAGTGGGTCAGTACCTTGGAGAGTTCCTGACAGACCACAGGCAGAGAACTCAGCTGGGGAACACACTGCGGTCACTTTCTGTACCTCTGGATCAATTCAGCATCTCCCCAGTTATGAACGCAAGCCCTGTGGGCTTTTCTACCTGCAGAAACCTCAGATGTTTCAACGTGTCACTCTCCTGTCTGACAAGGTGGCACTTAGGCCATCAGTCCTAAATCTCAGTCGATTTTATGAGAGGGGAACCCCCCAAAACAGAATTATCTCTTGGAGAACAGGCTCCTTGTAGTACACTGGGGATTTGTTCCTCCACATCAAGCGGTCAACCGACATTTTTATCTGGAAGTTTTGAGAAGGTTATATCACGATTTGCAGGAGAAACGTCCCAAGTTGTGGCAAACAAGTGATTGGTTCTTTCACCATGATGACATACCTGCCCACCCTGCGCTGAGTGTGCAACAGTTTTTGACCCAAAACGGTCTGACCTCCAAGCCCCACCCTCCCTATTCACCCCATCTCACCCTGAGCGACTTTTTTGTTTCCCTGGATTTTAAAAAAGTCCTCAAAGAGAAACGTTTTGCCCATGTGGAAGAGGTGAAACAAAAAACGGCAGAAGTCCTGAAAGGCATGAGTTCGAAAACCACTTTGAGCAGTGGGAAAAGCATCATGATAGGTGTATTGCCTCTGACAGAGAGGACTTTGAAGGGGACTGGAGTTTAAGCATGTGAGCGGGTATGGTGTGCGGTGGCTCATGCCTGTCCTCCCAGCACTTGGGGAGGTGGAAGCGAGAGGATTGCCTGAGCCCAGGGGTTCGAAACCAGCCTGGACAACTTGACAAGCCCTTGTCTCTACAATACATAAAAAAAATTAGCTAGGCGTGGTGGCACGTGCCTTTAGTTCCAGCTACTTGAAAGGTTGAAGGGGAAGGATCGCCTGAGCCCAGCAGGTCAAGGTTGTGGTGGCTGTGAGCGTGTCACTGCACTCCAGCCTGGGCTCAGAAAGAGTGAAACCTCGACTCAAAAAAACAAAAATAAATAAACATGTGAGAATAAATACACCATTTTTTGGCAGACTTTCTGCCTGTTCTCCCCTCTTGAGAGTGTACTATTCTTTGCTTAATAAAGCTACTCAGTTGTCTTGCTAAAAACAAACAAAAACACCATTTTTTAATAAGTAAATTCTGGGTTTTTTTGGTTCCCCCTCTTATAGGCTCATTGGTGCATCCTGCTGTTTTATGTTTTGAAGCTTGTGGGTGGTTCGATTTCTCGACAATGTGATCTTTCGTAATCACTGGCCTTTGTAACCCGTCATTCTACTCTACCTGTGGTCTGTCTTAGGAGGGGTCCAGGCATCCCCTGCTGGCCCAAGGCACAGAGAAATCTAGACGCTCTGGCTCCAGAGCCTGTCGCTCCCTGTTTCTCTGTGACTCAGGGACCTCCCCTGAGGTGTGGCCACTCTGGCAGGAGGTGTGTTAGGTCAGCCTCTGGGTGTCAGGCACCAGCCAGTGACATGCTCCACCCACACGCCCAAGGACTCCGTGACCCATTGAGGAAATGGTTTCTGTCAACAGCACATTCTTCTCCCGCTGCCCAATGTTACTAGGCTCACGTCTGATTTCTTGAGACCATCAGCGTAAGGGCCTGGGGTTATCCTGTACTTGTTTGTGTTGGAATTGGGGCTCATATCCTCAGTCATTTTTCATGGTGTTTGTTTTGGGGTCAGGGGTGTTTGGAGTAGATGAACCAGGGTGGGGTGAGGCTCTGCCCCCCTTTCCTGGCCCCTGGCGTCCCCTCCAGAGTCTGTCCTGGGTCAGGGACCCCCCTCAGAGCTGCTGGGGTGGCCTGGCAGGTAGTTCTCCTCCATCTCGCCTGGCCATTAAAATGTAGCACAGACCCTGCTGCCACATGGACTTCCAGGACCCACAGATCTGGCGCCACTGGTCTTGGAGGCCCCAGTCTCTGAGCGTCATGTCTGCTGTTGGGTACCAACCATCCCTCTTGACCATGAAAATGCCAACGTTGGCGGGGCAGTCAGACGGGGCTTGATCCAGGACTGTAGACTTGGTGGTGGTGTTGTTTTAAGGTCAATTTCTTGTTTGGAAAATTAGAGTGAGTTGCAGCATGCTTGGTATGCCACGGAACAGCCTGAGCACAACATGGGTTTTAGGTTTTCCTGGGTGAGATTTCATCTGCTGGAGACACTCGGTGACACTAGCAGCTGCCCCCAGCTGGGCCGAGCCACGTGGTGGCCTGCAAGTCGCATGCCTACTTCACACCCCTGGGCATCCCAGACACCCCACCCAGTTGAGTACCACATCCGCCTGTCTCAGCCACCCCTCCCCTGCCACCCACAGCCACCTGAGATGTCCCAGCAGCAACCCCTCACTCCCACCTCCCCTGGCCAATTTGAAGGCATTTTCAAGTTCAGGGGTTGTATCTGTCAGGGTCTTTCCCAATCTGCTTAGCATGTGTGAAGCTGTGCTGTTGTTACCGGGTCTGTCTTTTTTGTGCCCTGACCCAACCTTGTCTTCCCCACCAGCCCTGTGCTGCAGCTGTGCAATGTTGCACGCGGTGGTTCCGAGGAAGAGATGGCATGTTAGGGTGGAATCCACTCCTCTGCGCTTATGAGAGGGAATGTCTAGTTTTGAGAAAATATGCCCTGAAACTCTTAGAGATCAAAGGTGACATGTCATCAGGGACCGGAGCTCAGGCGATGATCCAGCCCTGGTTCCTGCCCAGCAGGCTCAAGGGTATTTGGGGTGTAGGGGGACGTGGGGTGAGTGGAGGGGACGGCAGGTAGCATGGGGTGCATGGAAGCGGCCAGGAGGTGGGGCCCTGTCACCTGTGTCCCCTGAGCCCCGGGAGGTGACCTGCCTGACTGTCCAATGTCTGGGTTAATGTCCTCTCTGGCCTGGTGTCTTCCTACAGAGCTCGTCCAGGACAGGTCTCTTCTGACATTTCTCCTTCTTTCTCCTAGACTCTCTGCTCTTAACACATACATGTCCCAAGACAATGAGACAGTTTTACATGTATTTAAACTTTCTTTAAAGTAAAACAAAAATAAGCCTCTGTGCCTTGGCTATGCAGTGCCCTTGACCTGGTATGCCCTTCCCTGCTGCTCTGCCCAGCTGACTCTCATGTCTGAGGTCCAGCTTAATAATAATAATAATATGAAGGTGACATTAAAAACATGGAATTTATTTATAAAAAATTGTATATTGGCCAGGCTCAGAGGCTCAGCCCGTAATCCCAGCACTTTGGGAGGCCAAGGCGAGAGGATTGCCTGAGCCCGCGGGTTCGAGACCTACCCGAGCAACTTAGCGAGACCTCGTCTCTACAATAAATAAAAAAATCAGCCTGGCATGGTAGCACGCGCCTGTAGTTCCGGCTACTTGGAAGGCTGAGGCAGAAGGATTGCCAGAGCCCAGCAGGTTGAGGCTACGGTGGCCGGGAGTATGCCACTGCACTCCAGCCTGGGTGACAGAGTGAGACTCCGTCTCAAAAAAAAAATTGTGTATTTATTCTCACACACTTGAAGTCACCTTCAAAGTGTTTTTGATGCAATCCAACTATCAATATGACACTTTTTCCACTGCTCAAAACAGTTTTAAACTCATCCATTCTGCTGCTTTTTAGTGCTTCTGCCATCTCTTGTTTCACCTCTTCCCATCTTCAAGACATTTCCCTCTGAGGACTTTTGTCATCCAGGGAAACAAAAAAAGTCGCTCAAGGCAAGATTGAGGTGAATAGGGAGGGTGGAGCACAGGGGTCACGCCATCTTTGTCCAATAACGGCTGAGCACTCAGCACAGTGTGGGAGGTGTGCTTGTAAATCACCGTCAAGAAACAGGCAAATGCATTGAAAGAATCTCCAGAAAAAAAAAAATCACTGAAGCCAAACGCAGCCTCTCCCAACATGCTGGCTGGTCCCTGGATGCTGATGGGTTCCCAGAACACTCGTTGAGTGGGAGAAGCTTACACTACAAGGAGCCCACCCTCTAAAAGGTAATTCTGGGTTTTTTGAGCCCCCCCATAATAATAGTGCCAGCAGCAGGTCCAGCCAGGAGCTGACTGTCCTCCACAGGCCACGAGTCTCAGCCATGGTGACCACCCCCGTGACCCCCACAAAGCAACCTTGCTGAGTCCTCCAGCCACTGATGCCGTGGGCATGAAGGGTCTGTCAGGACCATCTTGGCTGAGTGCTTGTTGTCTGGGCGGCTCACATGCCCGAATCACCTGTCCTGCTTTTGTCCCACTTCCCAGATGGGAAGACGGGGGCAGAGGACACAGCCATTGTGCGAGGTGACTGTGTCTCTTGGATGCTCAAAGCCAGGCTGTATCCACTTCAGTCCCCCGCTGTCTAGCCCAGTGCCAGCCTCTGAGTGTATGATATGGGCTGACCTGGTTGAACAGGTAGATTCTTTCCTGAAAGCTTGGGGGAGGGAGGATGGAGACCAGTCTTCTGGAACCTGTGGCCCCAAATGCCCAGGGCAGCTGCCCAATGGATGCTGCCATGGGCATAGAGTCTGTCTCCACTCTACCGTGGCAGCTGGGCTGAGCAGAAGGGGCTCCAGAGAGAGCCCCCTAGTGCTGACCACAGGCTCTTTCTGTCCTTGCAACACTTGGCAATGTGGGTGTTACAATCCGCACGTCTCACACGGGGACACTGAGTACCCGGCAATGTGTGTGGCTTCTCCAGGATCCAGGCTAGTAGGTGGCAGAGCTGTGTCTACCCCAGGCACCTGTGTGAGCATCGTGAGGGCCGGGTGACCACTGTATCTCCAGTGAGCCTCGCCCCTGCCTGGTGCACCTGCCTGTCCCCCCAAAACCACCACCGCACAGAACCTTGAGTGTCCTTCCTGCAGGCACTGTCTCCTCCACCTCTGGGCTATCTGTCTCACTCCTGGCAAACAGTCAGCACTCAATGGTTGCTTCTTGCATGGATAAACCACAAGCTCATTGCCTATTCTTCTTCCCAGCCCCGAGCTCAGCCCTTTGGCTCAAGGAGGGGGTGCCCAGAGCTGTCACTCTTTGGAGGCACTCACTGCCTGCACAGCAGAGCAGCCGGCAGGAACCTTCCCCCAGGGCACACATGCGAGTGCCCATCCAGTCCCCCGAGCTGCCACCTGCCGTTGTATCAGGCGCTGTGCCACAGAGGCCCTGTGTGGATGCTTGGTGGGCTTTAGTCTCTCTCCCACACGCCGAGGGTCCCTTGGAGATACCCCGCTGGCCCATGTGTTGCTGAGCTTTCTCTGTCACCGTGACTTTTGAAGAATCCTGCTTCTGGGCCCTTGCTCCATAGGAGTGATCACCTCGGCACCTCGGCACCTCTGGGGCCCTTGTACTGGGGGTGAGCCTAGATCACAGATGCTGAGACAGGCCTGGAAAGGTAAAGCCCCCACACCCACTCCCCACTAGCTCTAAGGCCAGACCTCACCCTCAGGGTGGGGGTCCCAGGAAGCCTGGTGACACCCGGCACTGCCCCCTCCCCTGCCCCCACCCTGTGCTTTCTTATACCTCCCACAGAGTCCCCACCTAGCTCCCTGGCCTGGCCCTGTCCTCTTTGATGAGGCTGATTTGACAAAGCACATTGTCAGCTTCCCAGAGTGTTCTGTCCCCAGTGGGAACTTCGGTCATCATGACACGGCCCTGTCCTCAGCTTTAGAGTCAGATCTCGTTGATGACTCCCCCTCTCCGGCCCTCCCCGCCAGCTGGCCAGCCCCACTAGCCTTCAGCCAGGTTATGGCAGGAGCTTCTCTACCAGGAGTTACACCAGTGATGCATGGTGTCCCACTTGACCTATGGGAACAGATTAGCACACGCAGGACATCCTGCTGTATGTGAATTTCAGATCAACAAGGGGTCATTCTTGATTTAGGTGTGCCCCGTGGTAAGCCCTAATTCAGTAGTCACCGAGGCCCTGTGAGGTGGACAGCATTACTGTCTGCGTTCTGTAAGTGGGGAGACTGAGGCTGCAGGGGCAAGGGGCCCCTGGTCACTGGCAGGAGCTTGGCAGGGCTAGGGTCTAGACCCAGGCGTCAGCTGCTGAGCACTGTGCCCTCGGTGGCTGTGTCAGTCTCCTGTGGCTACTGTGACAAGGGACCACAGGTCAGGAGCTTAAAGTAGCAGGAAAGTGCCCCTCACAGTGAGGGGGCTGGAGGCTGAGCTCGGAGTGTGCCCAGAGGGGGCAGACCCTCCTGGGAGGGTTCCAGTACCCAGTGTGTGCTGGCTTCCCTGGCTGTGGCCGCCTCAGCCCTGTCCTATTGCCTGTTGCTACATGGTCTGTCTTTATCCCTGCCTCAGGCCTTCCTGGCCCCCTCTGTAAGCACACTTGTGATCCCCTGTAAACACACCTGTGACCCCCCCATAAGTACACCTGTGATCCTCTCCCCATAAGCACGCTTGTGACCTCCCTTTCAAAAAGCACATCGTGACTTCCTATTAAGCACACCTGTGACCCCTATAAGCACACCGGTGACCCCCCTTTCCATAAGCACCTCTGTGACTCCTGTAAGCAAGCATGTGACCCCCCCATAAGCACACCTGTGGTCCCCCATAAGCACACCGATGAACTTCCATAAACACACCTGTGGTCCCCGTAAGCCCACCTGTGACAGTGTCAAGGGCCCACCTGCACCACCCAGGGGCCTCCCTCAGGATCCTCAGCTCGGTCACATCTGCGAAGGTGCCTTTTCCGGGCTGAGAGCAGCACGCAGCTCCCAGATGGGGATGTGGGCTTCCCTTTGTGGCCCCCTCTGAGCCCCTGTGGTGGGTGCTCTGGCCCAGGTTGGCTATCTCTGCTCAAGATGGAGCCAGTGTCATGTTCTGACACAGAACAGGCCCCTCCTCTCTGCTGCACTCCTTCCCACCCTCCAGAAAAGCCAGAAGGGACTCCTGCCCCCAGCTAGAGTCAGGAGCGTGAGGGCCCCTCAGTGGTCTGTGGAGGCTGGGGTGGGTTCATGGCAGAGGACGGGATCACAGGCAGAGCCTGGCACCGGGAAACCAGGGTGTTAGTCCTCGCTGGTGATGGCAGGCGTCTCGGGGCCTTGGAGATGAGGAAGTGAGGTGGTGACCCCTACTGTGGCATCAGATGAGATCAGCACACTTTTCCTCTAAAGGACCAGACAGTAAACGTTTAGCTCTGAGGCTTTGCTGGTCGGTCCTGTGGTCTTAGTCACATGTACTTCTCTGCTGTTTTGTTTTTTATCAGACAGGGTCTCACTCTGTCACCCTGGCTGGAGTGCAGTGGCACAATCATAGCTCACTGCAGTTTCTACTCCTGGGCTCAAGTGATCCTCCTGCCTCAGTCTCCTGAGTAGCTGGGACTGCAGGTGCACACCACCATGACTGGCTAATTTTTTATGTCTTGTGGGAACAGGATCTCACTATGTTGCCCAGGTGAGTTTCAAACTCCTGGGCTCAAGCGATTCTCCCACTTCGGCCTCCCAAAGTGCTAGGGTGACAGATGTGAACCACTGCATCCAGTCTTCTCTGTTGTTCCTACGACCCCTCAAAAACACAAATCCTGTCCCTAGCACCAGGCTTTGGGCACAGCTGGGCCTCATTTGGTCTGTGGCTGTAGGGTGCAGACCCCTCCCCCAGACAGACTCTGATTCTGTATGCAAGTGCTGAGCTGCGCACTGGCTCTGGACAGGTGCTGTGGCTTCAGGGACGGGATGTTCTGGCTCCGTGGTCTCACTGGCTTGCTCTGGAACCTTCTTGTCTTCCCTGCCTCTGCGCTGACTCGGGATCCCCTCCTTCCTTCCCACGTGCGTCTTGCTCTGGGTCTTCCTTCCTCTCTGCCACTCCAGCACCGCAGCTCCTCCAGGGAGTTCTGGCCTCTTCAGCCCAGACTCGAGGTACCTGCTGCCTCGTCCTCTGATGACTGGCCTCGCCCTGTGGTCATCGCGGCAGTCCCAGCTGTGCCACGCACTGGACAGCTAGCAATATCCGTCTCTTGTGTTTCACCATCCTTGCTTGGGGTTCCGTCCTGCACCAGTTGCAACAACAGATGCCTCAGTTTCCTCTTCTGCAAAATGGGGGAACACCACCTGGCCTGGTCGAGTATCCAGTGCAAAGCAAGTGAGCTGATGTGGGGCATGGAGCGTGCAGCCAAGCAACCCTGGACACGCCGGATGGTGTCTGGTTTGGGGCGTGGAGTAAGGTTCACAGTGCCAGGCTCCACCTCCTTCCTCCCCAATAGTCAAACCCAATACCTCGCCCGCCTTAGCCGACATCAGAGGCTCTAAATGGATCCTTCCGCACTGGGCTCTGAGCTGTGAGCCCTTACATCACCACAGACCGAAGGACGGGCTTCCACATTCCTCCTCCCTCCCCTCTGAAAACACAAAGGCAGGTTTCTGTGGGAGTCTCCTGGGACCCGGCCCCTGGCCCCACCCCTCGAGCCACGTGAGGCTGTGTCAGGCAGATCTCTGGACCTCACCGGCCTAGATCTGGTCTCCAAGGAGCTGCAGGCAGTTACAAACATCTCGTTAATCCACCCCAGGTCCCCTGAGTCTGGGCCCGCTGTGACCCTGCCTCAGGAGAAGTGGGAATACGAGAGAAGACCTCTCCCAGCCTCTCCTGGTGTCGCCTGGCTCCCATCTGGCCCCAAACCAGACCCTGGCCCTCTCGGCAGCAGCGTCCTCTGCGGCAGGGTTGCAGGGAGCTGCTGGCTCTGGGGCTGGGTGGTCCAGAGGTCCCTGTGGCCCCAGGTCTGCAGTACCCTCCTTCATGCCAGTGGGATTTGGGATTCGGGACACCCACCACTGGGTGGGGTAGTGAGAGCCTGGGTAGGGTATCTGACTCTTCCATACCTGATCTGGGAGGGGTTGAAGTAAGGAGGAAACTTGGTCACCATCAGGCTAAAACTCACGCCCAGACTGGTATACTATCACAGCAGAGAAGAGCAGGGCCAGGGACACACACTGGGATCCCACCCTAGTGGGCATTTGTCCATCACTGCAGGCTGTGCATGGGCCCGCCCCCTCTGTGCCTCCGTGCCCTCCTGTAAAGCAGGGCGACCCTAGCACAACACAGACAGGTGGCACAGGAGGTGCGGGCATGGGTCAGCGACCCGCAGCAAAAGCACCGTATCTGCTCCACCCCGAGTGTTCACAGCAGGAAGAGGAGGCCTGGCTTATGGGGGGCAGACAGGACAGTGTGAGGGCCGCCTGGTCAGAGCAGAGGCTGGGCCTGCGGGGAGGTGAGGGCCAGGCTGGAGCCAGGCTGGACCCAGGCGGGGAAAGCACATGGATTGACTACAGCCAGCAGTCGTCACCAGCTGGGCCGCAGGGTGACTCTTGTACTCTCTGCGTGTAGAGGAGATCTAGGGTACAGAGAGGCTGCCGTGACAGGCCGGTGTCTTCCAGCAGGGGCCGGGCTGTTGCGAGGCCACAGGCATGGCCCTGTCTCCTCCCGCTGCCGCCAGCTCCAGCCGTGGATAGCTCGCCCGTGAGTCAAGGCTGCAGGAGCTGCTTCTGTGGTTGCCACTTGTGGGTGGGGACTCCCCTTGGTGTCACCCTGACACCTGCCTGCCTCTCAGAGCAGGGTGAGGATGGGGTCTGGAAGGACCAGCAGGCAGTGCCCTTGGAACCCAAGAACAGGGCTGGGACCTGCGGGGCATCTGCTGGGTCCACCAGCACGGCCAGGAATGTGCCAGAAACAAGGGGCCCACTCCAGACAGCCTCAGCCTCTGTCCATCTGCCACCAAGATTCTGGGAGACGCAAGCCCACACATGACCCCCATGGATCATAGAGAGGGTCTCCTAGCTGGGCCTGGAGTACAGGCCCAGGCTCTGACTGCCGCCTCTGTGGCTCCCTGAGGCCCCCACAGGCTGGCCTGGCCTTACTTCTGTCTCTTGCTAGCGTTGCACTGGGTCCCAGGATCTGTGTGGGGCTGAAGGGCTGGGCCTGCTTTCCGCAGGCCTGTCCTCTCCAGCCTCCTGTCAGTCCTCCTTCCAGGCCTTGGCTCCTGCCATCCCTGCCTTTGCTCCAAATATCCGTCAAGCACATCTCTCGTGCACACGTTGGGTGCTGGACGCTGCTGATGGGACAGTGGACATCCCTCACGGCCCCCTGTGCCCGCCCACCCTTGGAACCAGGCCGCCCTCACAGGCTTGGTCCTGCTCACTGGCTCCCGTGCTGGGGATCCCGCCCCCCCAGTGTCACTGCATCCTTCATTGGCCAGAGGTTCCTGGAGCTCAAGGAGGCCCTTCCTCCCTGACCCACAGAGGCTGAGCCAGGCCTGGGCCCACTCCAAACGTCATGGACAGCCTTGTTTTTTTCTTAACAGAATATAGCGGAGTTATTTCCGAGATCAGGTTTGGGCTGAGTGCGGTGGCTCATGCCTGTGATCCCAGCACTTTCGGAGGCCAAGGCAGGAGGATCACTTGAGCCCAGAAGTTCAAGACCAGCCCAGGCACCATAGCAAGACCTCATCTCTATAAAAATTAAAATATTAGCCAGATGTGATGGCGTGCACCTATAGTCCCAGCTACCTGGGAGGCTGAGGTGGAAGGATCTTCTGAGCCCAGGAAGTCGAGGCTGTGGTGAGCCATGAGTGCGCCAAATGCACTCCAGCCTGGGGGACAGAGTGAGAACCCGACTCAAAAATAAAAATAAAGAAAGATCAGGTTTCAGGCAGGGCATGAGAAGGCAAACTGTGAGGTATGTTCACAGATACCTCTAAAACTGACTTTTAGGATCATGTATGTTCTATCCATGTATGGAGGTTATACCACGTGGCCTCCCAAGTCTGACGCAGCTTATCCTGTGTCCAAAACCTGGCCTCTCCAGTCCATAGCGTATGCGTGTGCCCAGGCAAGTGTGGCCTTGTCTGGCCTGGCCAAGTGGAAGTCCAGCATCCTTGAACGGCAGGTACCCAGGCTCCTCACGGGGCAGCAGTTTGTCTGCTATTCCTGGTATGAGGGGGACGGGGGTGTGGGGTGGGGGTGCTGCTCTGTCTAAACATAGACATGGGGCCTGGAGGTGAGGGGAGGTGGCAGGAAGGAGGGAGAACAACCCTGGGAGACTCCGTTTCTAGTGTGCCAGGAGCCCTGTGGTTTTCATGGCAAGCCGGATATATCCCTCCCCACCCCCACCCCATCCCACCCTCAGAACCAAGATGGCCGCCGGGGGCACCGGGCATTCTCTCTGGGCTCACCCTGCTCCTGGAGCCCAGCCAGAGATGACAGTCACACCAGCCGTGCCATGGGCAGGGCCTCCATCCCAGGGGCCTCCGTTTTCTCACCTGTGAAGTGGGATTGGCAGGCGGCCTCATGGAGCCTCTGTGAGAGGCAGACCCTGAGCACAGAGCCCTACATGGCGGGGACTGAGGGCTCTAGCCCCACTGCTGTTGCTAGTGTTTTTATCCTAAACAGGAGAAGGTGGCTTTCTGCATTCCTTTCGGCCCTTAGGTGTGTCCTGGGTGTTCACAATTTCAGGAGCAACGGGGCTGGTGAAGGCGCCGATTGGGGTGAGTGACGGGAACGCTTGCACCATGAGCAGGGAATGACCATGGAGCCGGGGAGTCCATGCAAGAGCTGTCCACATTGCATGGTAGAGCGGCATCGAGAGCATGCCCAGCCCCTCACCATGGGGCCCTCGTGCTGCCTCGGGACTCCACAGAGTCCCCACAGCAGGAGGGTCTTCACCAGATGCAGCCCTCAGCCTGGGCTTCCACCCTTCAGAATGTTCACTGAAGCCGGACTTGGTGGCTCAGCCTGTAATCCCACGCCTTGGGAGGCCAAGGTGAGTGGATTGCCTGAGCCCGCAGGTTCGAGACCCACCTGGGCAGCTTGGCAAGACTTCATCTCTACAATAAACCAAAACATGAGCCGGGCGTGGTAGCGCGCACCTGTAGTTCCAGCTACTTGGAAGGCTGAGGCAGAAGGATTGCCGGAACCCAGCAGGTCGAGGCTGCGGTGGCGGCCGGGAGCATGCCACTGCACTCCAGTCTGGGCAACGGAGATTAACTCCCAGAGTCCTCTGCACCCTTATTCATGATATGGTTCTTCAAAATGAAGTTTTCTGCCTGGCAGGAAAAAAAAAAAATGTTCACTGGGACTCATCCTCCTCTTAGTTCTGTACATACGCGATGCACATGTGTTGCTGCTGTCCAGCTCCATCTCCTAATGTGCCTGGAAGATCTGATCACTTTGTCATCCTGACTGTTGCTGCCAACCCAGCTAGACAGGAGAGAGGGACTGGCGTTTCTAAAGTCAATGTTGGAGAAGACATTTATGAGAAGGTCCTTTTTCAATGGAGTTGGCACAGGGATTGAAGTAAACTTGTTTCCTTTTTCTTTTTCTTTTTTTCTTTTTTGAGTCAGAGTCTCACTCTGTCGCCCAGACTGGAGTGCAGTGGCCATTCCCGGCCACCGCAGCCTCGACCTGCTGGGCTCCGGCGATCCTTCCGCCTCAGCCTTCCAAGTAGCTGGAACTGCAGGCGCACGCTACCACACCTGGCTGATTTTTTGATTTATTGTAGAGATGAGGTCTCACTGCCCAGGCAGGTCTGGAACCCGCGGGCTCAGGCAATCCACTCACCTCAGGCTCCCAAAGGCACGGGATTACAGGCTGAGCCACCAAGCCCGGCTAACCTTATTCTTAATGACACAAATGTAAATTAAACTGTGAGCTCGGGTGCACTGGTTCATGCCAGAGCTTAATCCCAGAGCTTTGAGAGACCACAGCAGGAGGATCACTGTCAAGGATAGGAGCTAGGGGCCCGCCTGGGCAACATAGTGAGACCCCATCTCTACCCCCCTCCCCTCAAAAAAGCTACAGTGAGATAATGCTGTGTTCCACTTGTCAGCTTGGAGAAGGTTCTCTAAATTGCTAATGTACTGGAACGGAGGAGAAATGGGGAAACTGGCCCTCTCTGTAATCGTGGGAGCTTAAGTGAGGACAAGCCCCCTGGAGAGCACTGTGTTCATTTCTAGCAAAGGTCAGACTGCAGGAACATTTAGACTGCAGCTTTGACTCCAGCAATTGCACTTCTGGAAGTTTATTCTGAAGACAGATTTGTGTGTGAAGCATCAAGGGCAAAGGCTGTCTGTAGACCTCGATTTGTAACAGCAGAAAACAGAAGACGACCTCGGCGTCTGTCAACATGGGCGAACTCACAGTATTTTGACACAGTCAATAAGGCTAACAAGAAAGCACTGTTGGCTGGCGGGGCACCATCTCCAAGATACTGTGTCAGGTTAAAAAGCAGCAGCCATAGAAAGTAAAGGGCAGACCAGAGTGTGCGGTGTGCTTGTGCCTGTGTTCAGAGTTTCTAGTATGTGTATTTAGAGGCTGAATCTTGTCCATGGGATGAAGTCTCATGCAGGCATTCAAAACAATAGGAAGATCGAGGTGGGAGGAGTTCAAATCAGCCTGGGCAATATAGCAAGACCCTACTTCTTACAATAAATAATTATTATTTTATTTTTATTTGTTATTTATTTATTTATTGAGTTGGAGTCTCACTCTGTCACCCAGGATGGAGTGCAGTGGCACTCTCACAACCACCACAGCCTTGACCCGCTGGGTTCAGGTGATCCTTCCACTTCAGTCTTCCAGGTAGCCGGAAATACAGGCATGTGCCACCATGCCCAGCTAACTTTTTATTTATTTTTGTAGAGATGAGGTCTCGCCAAGTTGCCCAGGCTGATCTTGAACCTGTGGGCTCAGGCAGTCTTCTCACCTCAGTCTCCCAAAGTGCTGGGATTATAGGTGTGAGTTACCATACCCAGCCAATAATAATAATTTTAAAAGTCAGTGGGTGGTATCTTCGTGAACTTATAAGTACAGACATTCATAACATAGTAAAGGCAGAAACAAGTCATAGAAAAAATAGATAGTGTATAACCTCATTTCTGTGTCAAGAATAAGGTATGTATGACCATAGACACACAAAAAAGCTGAGAGAAGATGGGTCAGGATGAAGAGTAGTTACCCATGGGAAGCTAAGGGGGAGTTTTGCTTTCATTCTCTATACTTCGTGTCTAATTTTTTAAAAAAATAATCTTTCTGTTTTGTTAGTCATGATGCTCACACCTGTAATCCCAACAATTTGGGAGGCTGAGGCGAGAGGATTACCTGAGTCCAGGAGTTGGAGACCAACCTAGACAACAAACATAGCAAGACATTTTTCTTTAAAAAAAACAGCTGGGCATGGCGGTGCATACCTGTAATCCCAGCTACTTCAGATGCTGAGGCAGAATGATGACCTGAGCTAGAAGGTCGAGGCTGTGGTAAGCAGTGATCATGTCACAGCATGCCAGCCTGGGTGGCAGAGTGAGACCTGACTCAAAAAACAAAACAAGCACCAGGCACAGTGGCTCATACCTGTAATCCTAGCACTTTAGGTGGTGGAGGCTAGAGGATTGCCTGAGCCCACAGGTTCAAGTCCAGCTTGGGCAACTTGGTGAGACCTCATCTCTACAATAATTTTTTTTTTTAAATTAGCTGGGCATGGTGGTGTGTACCTGTGGTTCCCGCTACTTGGAAGGCTGATACAGAAGGATTGCCTGAACCCAGCAGGTCAAGGCTGTGGTGACCACGAGCATGCCACTGCACTCCAGCAAGGGCGACAGAGTGGGACTCATTCAAAATAAACCAAACAAACAAACAAAAAACCTGCATATTACTTTTGTATATTTATAAAAAGAAAATATCCAGCCACATTTCCTGAGCATAGCCAGGCCCCCTGTCTAGGGCTCTTTCTACCTCCCCCTGCCCCCAGCCTCCCTGACACGCTGGGTCTTTGCATGACTGCTCCTTCCTCCTGGTGCTCTCTTCTCTGGCCACCTCCTCCTGCCGCTCAGGCTCAGCCATGCCCCTTCCTCTGGGAGTACTTCAGACCAGGCCAGAGTGTGTCCACTCCCTGGGGGTTGGTAGTGCTCACTGCTCCAGTGACTCTGTCCATAGCCGTCTTCCTTGTCAGGCCAGCCTTTCCTCACTCAGGGAGGACCCACCCCCCAGCTGTGAGGCCTACACGTGTTCGTGTTTGTCGCTGGTTAACCCATGCCAAGCGAGTAGATGAATGAACCCAACAGATGCAGCTTCAGCCAATGGCGGCCGGTGGCTTGCAATGACCAATCTCTGCCATGGAGGACCTTTCTGTGTCTGGGGTTGCATTGTCTACACCCCCTGCCCAACAACCACTGCTTTGTTCTGGGAGCCTGGTTTCCTGGACTTGTGTCTGTTATTACAGCAAAGAGTTATTTTAACTCAAAAAGGAACTTCATAATGGAAGTTCAAAGGTAGTCCCAGGAACAGGGAGGTGGAGGGGCAGCTACGGCCTGGACTCTGTCCCATGGTGTCACCTCTACCCAGAAGGGGACGGGGAGGTGATGCTCGGTTGTTCTCATGAGCACCCACCTTCCCCAGCCCCTCTCCCACCCCACCTGCCAGCTGCCATGTGATTCACACCCGAGGCCAGACTCAGTGCCTCATGCCTGTCATTCTAGCACTTTAGGAGGCCGAAGGAGGAGGATCGCTTGAGCCCAGGAGCTCAAGACCTGGACAACATAGCGAGACCTCATCTCTACAAAAAAGTTTTTTTTTTAATTAGCTGGGTATGGGGGTGCGTGCCTGTGTCCCAGCTACTCAGAAGGTCAAGGCTGTGGTGGAAGTGATTGGGCCACTGCACTCTAGCCTGAGCAACACAGTGAGACCCTGACTCAAGACAAACAGACAAAAAACCCAGCTGTTTGTACCTCTCCCCTGCCAGCCCTGAGCTCCTTCATTCCTCCCTGAAAGAAATAGTTTACATGAAAGAGTAAGAAAAGAAGATGGGCAGTGCCAGGGGCTGGGGAAGAGGAAGGTGGTACTGACCGTACGAGGTGTCATTTGCGGATGATGAAAGTGTCGTACAATTAGATCCTGGTGATGTTGTGCTAAAAACCATTGAGTTGTGTCTTTGAACAGGAAAATATTGTGGTGTGGAAATGGTATTCAATAAAGCTGCTTAAAAATTGGCCGGGATCGGTGGCTCAGCCTGTAATCCCAGCACTTTGGGAGACCGAGGCGAGTGGAGTGCCTGAGCCCGTAGGTTCAAGATCTGCCCGGGCAACTTGGCAAGACCTCGTCTCTGCAATAAATAAAACAAACCTAACCGGGCATGGTAGCATGCGCCTGTAGTTCCAGCTACTTGGAAGGCTGAGGCGGAAGGATCACCGGAGCCCAGCAGGTCGAGGCTGTGGTGGCCAGGAGCATGCCACTGCACTCCAGTCTGGGACTTGTCCAGTCTTGACAGAGTGAGACTCCAACTCAAAAAAAAAAAAAAAAAGAACTCACCAGGTGTGGTGGCTCCCACCTGTCATCCCAGCACTTTGGGAAGCTGAGGTGAGAGGATTGCCTGAGCCCATGGGTTTGAGCCCAGCCTGGGCAACATGGTGAGACCTCACCTCTACCAAAAAAAAATAGCCGGGTATGTTGGTGTGTGCCTGTTGTTCCAGCTACTTGGAAGGCTGAGGCAGAAGGATCGCCTGAGCCCAACAGATCGAGGCTGTGGTAGCTGTGAGCATGCCACTCCCTCCAGCCTGGGCCACAGAGTGAGACTCCAACTCAAAAATAAAAGTAGAACTCACGCACACAGCATCAGTACCCAGAGCACCTGGCAGGGTGCTGTCTGCACCTGCTCCCATGGGCTGACAAGGGTCCTAGTCACTGCACCTCTCACACAGTTGAGGACAGCCTGCCCCAGGGAAGGTGGTCGGCGAGCAGGGAGGCTGCTCCCCCAGCCCAGCACACCTTTGTCGTGCCCAGAAAGTGGTAATGCAGACTTACTGACCAGAGCTGGAAGCTCTCTAAAAGGAGTGCACTCATTTGTTCATTCATTCATTCCCCCGAACACCCACATACAGGTGTGAACCAGGCCCATGACAAGTAAGATCGACCCAGCTCCTCCCCCACAGAGTCCATGGCTGGGTGGCGGGGCCAAAGGTCACAGAATTGTGTGAATGAGGCAGACAGGATTCTGAAGCCTGTGGGGGACTATTTTCTCAGGGCATCACGGTTGGCCTGGGGTCAAAACTCATGGAGGAACTGAGCATGAAGAGTCTCTGGTGGGTTGAATGTGTCCCCCAGAAGGCACATCCACCCGGAACCTCAGCATGTGACCTTGTTGGAATAGGGGTCTTAACAGACATAACCTGTTAAGGATCCAGAGACGAGAGCCTCCTAGGTCAAGGTGGGCCCGAAACCCAGTAATGAGCATCCTCGTAAGAAGCACAAGAGGGCTGGGGGTGGAGCCTCATGCCTGTCATCCCAGGACTTTGGGAGGCCGAGGCAAGAGGATCACTTGAGTCCAGAGGTTCGAGACCAGTCTGAATAAGATGGCAATAACTCGTCTACAAAAGATTTTAAACATCAGCCAGTTGCCCCACTGGGCCTGTGCATGGTGCCAGGTCAGGCGGCAGCACCGGCCAAGCACTCACCCGCAACTGGGGCCGCCCACAACCCCGGCAATGCCTTTAACCTTGAGGAACATGTGGTTGCTAGGTGTCCCAGGAGACGGGCAGTGTTGGGCCCACACATAGTGGCCGCACTGACTCTTGGGCCTTGGCTGTGTGGCGAGGCTCAGCCTCCATGGGGTGTGGTGCCAAGGCGCCAGGGTGCAGTGCAGGCCCTGCAGTTGGCAGGAGCCCGTGTAGCCTCAGAGAACACATATCTGTTCAGAGGACAAGGCAGGCTGGTGACTGAGAGCCCGAGTGAATGGGGCTGCCTCACATCCTCGGAATGGGCCATAGAGACAGTGACAGGTCACAGTGACAGTGATGGACCACGGTGACAGTGACGGAAGCTGCCTTCCCAGCTCAGGGCTGAGGGTTCCACTCATCCTCTCCAATCCCCGTTTAAGCAGGATCCAGTGGAAATAACTCCGATACGAATCTTGTGCTTGACATGAGAAGTCCATTTGTGAAACATGCAGGCGACTGTGAACCCCCTCGTGGCTGGGTCACCTGCAGCAGGGCATGACACGCGTGGTCTCGCACGGCGGAGCGTCTAGTCCCTTTCTGAGTTATGGCACAGACATCATGAAAGCCAGCGAGCAGGACGTGTGAACTCTGACTGACCGTTCTGCGACACAAGGAGATACTGGAACAGCGCACCAGCTGCAGCGGTCAGATAACTTATGTGAAAGGTTTTTTTGTGTGCTTTTTTTTTTTGTCTTTGAGTTGGACTCTCACTCTGTTGCCCAGGCTGGAGTGCAGGGGCATACTCACGGCCACCTCAGCCTCAACCTGCTGGGCTCAGGTGATCCTTCTACCTCAGCCTTCTGAGTGGCTGGACATACAGGCACGTGTTACCACGCCTGGCCAATTTTTTTATTTATTGTAGAGATGAGGTCTCGCCAAATTGCCCAGGCTGATCTCAAACACATGGACTAAGGCAATCCTCTCATCTTGGCCTCTCAAAGTGCTGGGATTATAGGTGTGAGCCACTGTGCCTGGCCGATGTGAAAGGTTTTAATGGTGCAATTAAAATAATCACACAGAGGTTCAAATAAAAAAATAAAAAGCCAGGCATGGTGGCTCACGCCTATAATCCCAGCACTTTGGGAGGCTGAGGTGAGAGGATTGCCTGAGTCCATGGGTTTAAGACTAGCCTGGGCAATTCGGTGAGACCTCATCTCTACAATAAATCCAAAAAAAATTAGCTGGGCCTGTAGTTCCAGCTACTTGGAAGGCTGAGGTGAAGGATCACCTGAACCCAGCAGGTCGAGGCTGTGGTGGCCGGGAGTGTGCCACTGCCCTCCAGCCTGGGTGACAGAGTGAAACTCCAAATCAATAATAATAATAATAATAATAATAAAGAATTATCCAGGCATAGTGGCGTACCTGTAGTCCCAGATACACAGGAGGCTGAGACGGGAGGATTGCTTGAGTCCAGGAGTTCGAAGCTGCAGTAAGTGATGATTGGGCCACTGCACTCAGCCTGGGTGACAAGAAAAGACTGTTTCTTTAAAAAAAAGAAAAGGAAGAAGAAGAAGACACACAAAGGAGAAGGCCATGTGAAGACAGAGGCTGAGATGGGTGTGATACTGCCAAGCCAGTGAGGACGAGGACTCCAGCAGCTCCAGGGCTGGAGAGAGGATGGACGAGGCTTCTAGAGCCTTCCGAGGCTGGTGTGATGCCTTGGTGTTGGACTTCGGAACTTCAGGATTGGAAGAGAGGAACTTTGTGTGTTTACACCTCCTAGTTTGTGGCCATTTGTTACCTCAGCCCCAGGACGCGCAAACAAACCACAGACTTCAAATCCTTCCCTCCCCAAACCCTGCCTCAGACCTGGGCAGTTGGAGCCTCCTGGTACTCATCACAGGGCTGGCGAGGGTCTCGACTGACCTGAATTCCCGGCTGGAGTGCTCCCTGACCTGAATTCCTAGCTGGAGTGCTCCCTGACCTGGATCTTCGCCTGAAGTGCTCCCTGACCTGGATCCCCGGCTGGAATGCTCCCTGACCTGGATCCTCAGCTGGACTGCTCCCTGATCTGGATCCCTGGCTGAAGTGCTCCCTGACCTGGATCCCAGTTTGAGTGTTCTCTGACCTAGATCCCTGGCTGGAGTGCTTCCTGACCTGGATCCTCGACTGGAGTGCTCCCTGACCTGGATCCTCGGCTGGAGTGCTCCCTCACCTGGATCCCTGACTGGAGTGCTCCCTGACCTGGATCCTCATCTGGAGTGCTTTCTGACTTAGATCCCTGGCTAGAGTGCTCCCTGACCTGGATCCCCGGCTGGAGTGCTCCCTGACCTGGGTCCCCGGCTGGAGTGCTCCCTGACCTGGGTCCCCGGCTGGAGTGCTCCCTGACCTGGATCCTTGGCTGGGATACTCCTTGGCCACAAGAGCCTCCATCTTGGCAGCCACTATCCAGCAGGCCTCCTACATCCTCTGACCCCATCCCTCCTCCCAGCTCTGGTTGAGGGCTCCTCCCAGCATGCAGGTCAGAGCCGGCCCCTCCCTGTCCTCAGCCCTTCAGAGGCCCCCACTGGGCTTATGAGGAGGCCTTGTGGTCAGCTCCTAGCCCAGCCCCTGCTCTGCCTCAGCCCTTGGGTCCATCCAACCCCACCCCCACCCATGCCAGATGCACCCCGGCCAGATGCCCCCAGCCTACACCACTCTCCTATTTACCTCTAACATTCCAGCTCCCTGCCACCTCCTCCAGGAAGCCCTCCCGCATGACTGAAATCTCTGTGGAGATGCTCTCGACCCCTCTAATGCCTGTCTGGCCCTCTGAGCTTCCTAGAGGCGGGGCTGGGTCTACCTCCTTCCCCTGGGTGGGCAGGTAGTTGCAGGAGAGGCCAGAAGCCAAGGCCTTCAACAGCCAATGCTGGGCAACCTGGCCTGCGGAATCCCGAGTCCAGCCCTCTAAAAGCTGACCAGCATGTCGGCGGCCAGCAGGTCTGGTCTCCAGCAGCCCTGGCCTCCAGAGCTGGGTCTTCCTCTGGGCCATGGGGGTGGGTGGGGGGTGCTGCACCTCCAGCCCTGGGTGTGGCAACCAGGGCGAGAGCTGCAGTAGAGGCCTGGCCTCCCAGACAGATGGTAGGAGAGGCCCTCCTGCACCTTGGAGCTGGTAGGCGTGGCTGGAATCAGAGGACCACAGTGACCTCGGGGTCAGCCAATAGGAAGAGAGGCTTCAGGGAGAAGGCAGTCTCCCAAAGCCCCACGGCCTGGATCATAGAAGTCCATTCTCTCACGTCTGGGGGCCAGAGTCCAAGGTCAAGTGGGAACGCCTGCAGCCTCTCTCCTGGCTGGAGACAGTGCCTTCCCAAGGCTTCAGTCATCTTCCCTCCGTGCCTGTGTCCCACGTCCCCTCCTCTAAGGACATGGCCACGTTGGGTGAGCACCCCAGAGACCTCATTTGAACTTGTCACCTCTAGACAGACCCTGTCCCTGAGCCAGGTCCCAGGCATAGAACTAGGCTTCAGACACTGATATGTCTGCTTGGGAGGACACAGTTCAAACCCAGCGGTACACACAACCATGTAGTGCTTAATGGTCTTCCCAGAAGTACGAGAAAAACATGCTTTAAAATAAGGAGCATCCACCCTCCCTTCTAAAGATGGCTGGCACCTGCCTTGTCTCTGGGACCACGAGCCCTTGGGTGGGACACCCTGACCCCACTTATCCTGGGTGTGACACTGGCTGTGTCCCTTCCTTCCATGGGCCTTGGTCTTCTCATCTGTGAATTGGGCCATGTGAGGTTTGGCCCCCACTCCTGCCTCTGCAACCCAGCTCTGGCCGCATGGCCAGCGCTGCCCTCGCACTGGTCATCCCGACTGGACTGTGAGTGTGCCCTGGTCAGCATCACCAGGGAAGGCCTTGGGGGATCCCATAATCCTCCATCTCTGGCCCTGCCTCTGTGCTCCTGTACAGCAGGTGGCCACCAAGGTGGTTGTAGGTTGTGGAGGCAGGATGGGGTGGGGAGAACCTGAACCCAGGGGTACCTCCCGAGACCCTCCCCCCCAATGAGAAGCCATGGTCTGTTCAACCATGTCACACCCCTTTAAAATGTAAAAACGGAGCCAGGCTCGGTGGCTCAGCCTGTCATCCCGCGCCTTTGGGAGGTTGAGGTGAGTGGATTGCCTGAGCCCGCGGGTTCGAGACCCGCCT